>NC_138782.1:62940203-63057703 GCF_965178545.1 Coloeus monedula
TTACTAAAAGTGCTCGAGGGGAACATATGAGTGAGGAGGGGAACTGCCAGCTTGAATTTTGAATGAAGGTTTGTGTGATACTTTCCCTAAAAGGCCTCAGTCCTACTGCTTGTGTAGGTGCTGTCTGTTGTGTAAATCCTTTTCCTTTATGAAGATGAGCCATCTGAAAGATAGGAGAACCTGCTGCTCTCTAACAACAGTGGTGATCTGGTCCTTGCACACTCAGGGGCAATACAGCCCTTTACACCAAAGTGGGTGAAGGGAGTCCAGGCAAGCAGTGCACCTGCTCATTCAGGGGGATAGTACAGGGTGGGGGGACAGCGTCTCCCTCCTGTTTTTACTTCCCTAGCATTTCAGGAAGAAACAGGGTTTCTGTACTGACACCCTCAAAAAGCAACTGTAGCATTTCTTCAGTGTTTTTAAGTGCAGAAACTGAATTTCATAGCTCTTCATCTTTGCTGTCCTACCCCACCAATTTTTCTCAGTTGCAGCATGATTTTGAAACTTCAGCCTCTTTCACAGATGATAAGACGAAGGGGATAATTCCCCACAATCATGATATTTTTCAGCCACAAGTCAGCTGTACCCAAAGAGGACAGCAGGGTCAGAAGCCGGAAATGACAATGTCCCAAGCAGATTTTGTTCACTTAGAGCTGAATGAACTGACTAATGCAGGAATGTTCAGATACCATAGTCATAGTCACAAATGCTTTGTTGGAGTGTAATAGTGATCAGTCAAGCAGTGTCTTATACTAAAATCAGAGGTTAGCCAAGAACAGAAAGTCAGTATGTGTGCAGACACATTTAACGTTGCCTTAGGGACTGAGGAGAGCAGTGCAGATGGCTATGGGATAGCAATAAACAGATGGCAAAGTCTCTGCAGCACATGGGTTAAGGTCAGAAGAGTGTGTGCAAATTACACACCTGTCCTTACCCTCAAAAATCAAAGCAGTAACCTGAGGAATATACAATTACCTAGTTAGAAATTAAAAGAACTTGTTGATTCTTACTAGAAACTAAAAAAACAAAACCCAAATGCCATTTAATGTAATGAGGGGACAGGCTGCCTGTTGACATAATGAAATTACATGGCAGAGCAGTTAGAGAGTACATGGCCAGGGTGGGTCTGCCCAGGATCTGCATTCCCTGTCTTTCCATCATTGTCAGGGGCTTTTGTTCATGAAATTTGAATATTGTTTACAAAGTACATTAATCTGGCTTATGCTGTACAAAGTATACAGTGCTTCCCACCACTGGAGGAGTTCAGATGTGTGAAAATGAGTGGTACATTAGTTTCCTTCTACCTTCTTTTTCAGTTTCATTTACAAAATATTTGATTTGGGTTTGCCTTTCACACTTGGGTGGGAGGAGTCCCATTTGTCAAATGGTTGTGATCCCACATGGCCCTGACACTATTTTTGGTTAAAGTTAATATTTTCTGAGATTTTCCATCTCTGTTTGCAATATAGCTTCACCCCAAAGCTACCATTTATTTCATCCCATAGGATCTTGTTGGGTAACTGTTTTAGATCCCATGCCAGACTTCTAGAGGGACAGTTAGATCAGATGTATCCTAGCTAATACGAGAAATGCACCTGTTGAGCAGCTACTGGATCTAAAGAAACCTCAGGTGTTGGAATAGAGCAACAGGGTAACATAGATCTCTTTATACCAGGCAACTGGATGAGATAGAGAAAGTGACTGTGACAGTGCAGCAAAGACCCTAATAACATGAAAATGGAAGAATCACCTTTTATGAGAAGAAAAACCATGATTTAATTATACAGCAGTTCCTAATATATGCCATCAAACATTTATCCTAAAAAAAAATGTGATCCTCATGCTACACACTTCAGCAAAATCTTCCTTAATGACAATTTGGGAAATTTTAAATATTATTTCCCTGGAAAGACACACTTTTTATATGTCAGACAGCGCTCAGATGGAGAAGAAACACATTGTTAAAGACAGCTTAAAATTTTAGGATACAGATGCTGTAGTTTTAAAATTTATTGTAGATAAAAGTAGATATCTTATTCTATTGAAAAAAAAGATATTTCATGCTGTGGATTCATATTGAGGCAATGAATTCAACTCATTGGGCTTTTCTGATCTGTGCTTATTAACCAACAGTTGACAGAGCTTGAATTCACTTTCCAAATGTCTAAATAGATCAAAGAATTTGCAAGGATTTAAAGAACTTCCCTTCCCTTCCAAACTGAGACATTTCTCATCTCAGATTAAATCAAAGTAAACAGAAGAAAGTACCATGGTGGAAGAGATTGTCAAGTCCCCTCCTATCAAAATAGATATATTTGCACAGGTTACATAAAGTAATCTCCCTCCCCCCCCTCCCAGTAGTTTTCTATATGCACACTGAATGATCTCTTGGGAGAAAGCAAAGAAAAACTACATCACAGAAATCTCGGTGTTTGGACTAATGTGGGGCATAGCACTGCCAAACTGAGCTGGAAAGGGCTCCCAAGCACCTTTCCCATTTCTCTCCCTCCCATTAGGTGGGTGAAGAGTGGTGTTCCCCATCAGCCTGCTTGCAGATCTTCCCTGGCACTGACCATTTATCCCTAAGGCCCATAAAATACATGCACAGACCAAATACTATGCCTTTGGAAAGACTGTATTTTCCCAGATATGTGCTTGAAAACAAGTAAAGGGGCACACCCTTACCCCATTTGGCCCCATCCAGCCTCATTGTCAGTACTCTGTGCTGTACTGCAACTGCAGTTGGTCTCCTTTTCAGGAACCAAGCATAAACACTTCCAACGAATGTTCTTAAATATAGGTTTGTTTGCCAAGTAAGGCTGCTTTTGACTTGAACAACAGTTGTGAGAAACCACTTTGTTTACATGGGAAACTAGAGAATAGACTTTCCAATCACTTGTCACATACCAGCCACACACTCCTTAGCCATGGTGTTAGTGGCAGACAGAAGGAGAAAATTCCCTGGAAGCTATCATTAAAATATTTTATTCCCCTGGGCTGCACACTGCCATGTGTTTTGCTGGCATCTCATAAAAATAAGAGAAATATATGTGTATATATATATATATGTAAAGAAGATTTTTGTTAAAAAAAGAATGCCTAAGAACTGCCAGCAGCATCATTAAAAGTGACACTTAAAAGGATTGTGAGTACAACTACTGCAACATGCTTTATCTGGAAATGTTAAAGCAAAACATATGCTGAAGTCAGAGAGAATTTTGCCTAGAGGAAGGCCATGAAGGGAAACTGAGCAGAGATTTCAAGGTTTAACTCAGCAGGCAGTTGTGAGCAGGCAAGTTTTGGGTACACCAGTTAAAACAAAACCTGTGATATAACAATGTTTTTCAGTGGAATAGTGCCTGTGAGGGACAAGAGACACCAAGGTAACTGCTGACTTTGCTGCTGATGATGCAAAAGGACAATGTATCTCCCTCTGCATCACATCAGGATCTGCTGTTCATTCAGGGGTGCTCTACTTACAGCCCTCCACTATTTCTGTACAACTGTGGGCATGTGTCACTGGACACATGAAGAAGGATACCAGCTGACCCAGTAAAAACAAACTAAAGAAACATGAAGACATTGATCAAGGTACTCTACTTGGAGAAGCAAGAAATATATGAGCTTGAATATTTCCTTATCTGTTCCGAGCTCTACATCCAGCTCATACAGCCTCTCAGACTAAGAATAAATAACCATCTCAGTTTCTCTGATTGTCTGAGGATCACAGACTGAGGTGAGCACTGTCTGGATTGTAAAGAACAGTGCTGGTGGGGGACTCTATCAAGATACTGGACTTGACACTGCCATTCAAAAACTGAAAGTATACAAAAATGACACTCCAACATTTTAAGAAATAAAAGCTATGCAGGCAGGACACAGACTTCAGAGTATCAATAGGGTACACTGTCCATGCTTCTGTTGCTGTTGCTGCTGGAGAGCCTTAAACTCAGCTTTTGCCCCTCTGTTACTTGTTTTTTCTCGGTTTCTTGGAAGAAAATAATAGATTATTTGTGGATGATAAAGGTGATGGGTGGTTAATAAATGGGATATGTCACTGGCTGAATGCAATTTGGATGCCTTGGCCTGCTGACTGCAAGTGAATGTGCTGTCTGAGGTTCCTCTCTGCTAACTTTAGACATCTGCATCTGAGCAAGCCACACAGTTTCCTTTTATAGGCAATGGAGAGAAGTAGCCATCCAACCTAATTCAGACATCTAGAAATGCCTATTTTTCTCCAGTGGTTACACGAGAAATCTAGAGATGATGTAGACGTCTCTACGTTAGGTAAGTTGAACCCATGCTATGTATTTTAATACAGACAAATGTAAAGTGATTTGCATTCCCCATTAGGATGCAATGAGGCAGGCCATATTTAAAGGCAAGGCAGTGCCTTGGAAAGAATCCAGTCAGAAAAGAAGTTGGTTTTCCTGGAAGATAACCAGAAGATGAGCTCCTATACATGTCTGTGAGAATCCTTAGACAAACAGAGAGGGAAATGTCCACCAGGACTGGAATAATTAGTCAGGTTTCTATTTGGCTCTGTGCAATCACAGCAGGAGCACTGGGTCCAGATCACAATTTACTGGAGAAGTTGATGGTCTGGATAAAGTTCAAAGAACAGGGTTTGAATACTTAAGGGAGTGGTAAACTTGTAAAGCCTCACAGGATAAGTAGCTAAAAAGGAGATGTCTGTGAGATGACTCAATGACAGGCTATAAGTACTTAGTGAACACAATTAAGTATGGGGAAATCGGCAATGGGATCTGATGGCTGGAAGCTGAGGTTGCAGAAATTAAGTCTAGAAATAACTTACAGATAACTTACAGTGAAAGCAATTAACTTATGACTTTAAGCCATTGGTTTTCAATCACTAGCAACTTTTAAATCAAAGCTGAATGTTTTAAATTGCCCAGTTCAGAAAAATATAATTGAAGCGTGTCTGGGAGATTATGGTGAGCTCTTTGTGAATGTCAGACCGGATGTCCACAATGCTCTCTACTCCATAATATAAAAATTGAGGTAAAATCTTAGGTTAAATGTACATGGCTCAATGATGTACAATAGAGATATTCAAAAAAGCACAAACACCAGCACTGAACAGTAGTTTGGGCAGAGCACTGTGATCAAATTAGCAGTTTAGTTTCTGATACGCAAGCTCATTCCTTCAGCACAACACTGTGTCAGCCCAGATTTCCAGCCAGGATTCATTGGAAGGGTATATTCTCCAGATATAATAAAATACAGCAAGCAGGAAACTCAAAAGTATAAATGGGAAGGAGAAATTATGTTTTGCAATGATAAAACAAATATTGCAGGCGTGCATTGCAGGATGGAGTACATGCAGCACAAAGCAGCCTAGCTGCAGTCAGCAGTACTTCCACTGAAGTACTGTTCAATGGGTGAAGGAGGTACAGCAGGACCTTGCTCTAACCCATGCACTAGCCTCTATTAAAAATAAGTGAAGTGGTCTCAGATGCTGCAGATATAAAGGAAGAAAAAGCTTTAGACATATTAACAGATACGGACAACAACAATATAAAAAAGATTGTTCCATCATTGGAGCATTTTGCAAATTTGTTTCTGATAGTTTCTTCAAGATGTCCCATCTCCATCCAAATAAATCTATCCCCTGCCCCCACCGTCTGAAAGATTTTTCACAGTAATCCCATTCTCCCTGTGTCCTTATGACCCATCAAGACAAAAACCATGTGCTTCTCTCCTACCTCTTATCTGTCTCTGGTTTGCCAGCCACACCAGCTCAACGGCTGAGCGAGTTGAGGTGCATTTGGTGCACTCAGTGTCTCTGGGCTTCGGAAGCTGTTTGGCTTCTGCTTTGCTCAAAGTTAGGAGAGCTAACTCTAAGTTAGGTGATACTTATCTTAATAGACTTAATGGGCTTACACATCTGCCCTGACCCCGGAGGCATTGCTCACAGCTATACTGTGCTACCCTCCAAAACAATCCGTCTGCCTGTGGAGTAGCTGCAGGGTGGGATGGTGGAATTGTTTGCTTCTGGGAGCTGTTAGGAGAACACAAAGTGGTTTGGGGTGCAAATGTACCAGGGATTCTGCCAGCAATTTAGTAGGATATATGGCCGCATGCCAGGGTCTGGGCCTGGGCTCTGGCGCTGTTTACTTTAGTAGCGCAGATGTAACTGCTCTCCTTCTCTCTGTTCAATATTTGCTTTTGAAATGTAATATCCTCTGTCAAATGGGACTGATCCTCATCAAAGTGCTCAAAAGTTACTGGCAAGGAACTCTGGGCAGTCAGCGTGATCAAAGAGCCTTAAAGCATTAGAAAAATAAGCTAAAAATAAACAAACTTTGTATATAATTTCCAATTAGACCATATACCACTCGCTCCAGGAGAATTAACTAAATATGGACTCTGTTATGCTGCAAAAGCTACCTTTCCTCTGACCCATCCCATCTCTCTAACTAACTGGAAAATCAGAAGTCAATTACTCTTTTCCTAGTTGTGTGGCAGCCAACATCATGATGAGAGGAAAATCATGCTGGGAGAGAGAACAAGACCAACAATAACAAACTGATATATTCCTCAAGGTTTAGGGTGCAAAAGGCTTCACAGTTAGTAGAATATGATCAGTCAAATCTATCTTGTAACAACAAACAATGAATCACAATTGTGTAAAATGAGTTTGTTTTAAAGCGGACATTCAAAGGCATATAATCTGCATTGTTTTCATCATCTGTTTCTTATTCCTGACATTATGGCTGTCAAAAACGGTGCAAAATATTTGATCAAGATATTCCAAAGAATCTGAGTTTAGACATGAGCAAAGCCCAGAAAGTTCATGAGCTTGCCTCAAAGATCAGTTTCCCTAGAATATCCCAGATAGCTGCATCAGCCTGGTGCTCATTGAATAAGTCTCCATTTGGCAAAATAGAAACAATGGTACCAGCAGCCTTCATGTCATCCTCAGGTGAAACAAAGGAAATAATAAGTGGTGAGGGAAAACTTGTTACTTATTCAAGTCAAGATTGAAACAATTTGGCTAAGAAAGTTATGCTTTCCTTGTACTAGTTGGGAGGATGAGACTTCTTCAGCTTAGGAAAAGCATTGAAAAATCTCAAGGCAAAAATTGTTTCTCACATTGCCTTTTTTGCAATGATATTCTGAAGCAGAAGGTTTAATTATTTAGGACCTGATTAAAACCTTATAGACTTCTGATCAGGAAGATAAGGGACACAAAAGCATTAAAACTAAAGAGGATTTTATATTCATTACTTTTTTTTCTTTTCAGAAATAGCTTTTTATGCCACCACTGCTACTGGATGTGTATTGTACCTAACTGATTTGCCTAAAAGTTACAGAGAGATTTTTAAACTGGTATATCAAATAAAGTTATTATTAATTGTCAGAATGCAGCAGAAATCACTCTTTCAACTTTTTTTATTTTCTTATCAGGTTGTGGAACATTCACCTTTCTATCTTCTGCTATTGCTGCTGTAAGTGGACTTCTGATGGGTTATGAGTTGGGCCTTATCTCTGGAGCCCTTCTTCAGATGAGTAGTGTTTTAGCACTCTCTTGCAAAGAGCAGGAAGTCATTGTAAGTTCCCTGCTTTTTGGGGCCTTATTTGCATCCCTTACTGGTGGATTTCTTATCGACCGATTTGGAAGGAGACTTGCTATAATTATTGCATCTTCTTTACTTGTGGTGGGTAGTCTGATTTTGCTGCCCTATGAATCATACGAGATACTCATTGTGGGCCGGATGGCCATAGGTATTTCCATATCGTTATCATCAATTGCAACATGTGTGTATATTGCCGAGATCGCCCCTCAGCACAGAAGAGGCCTCCTTGTGTCATTAAATGAACTCATGATTGTGATAGGCATTCTCTTGGCCTATATTTCAAATTATGCATTTGCCAGCGTATCTCATGGCTGGAAGTACATGTTTGGACTTGTGATTCCATTAGGTGCTTTGCAAGCTATTGCCATGTATTTCCTTCCACCAAGCCCTCGGTTTCTTGTCATGAAAAATAACGATGAGGCAGCGAGAAAAGTACTGGAGAGGCTACGGGAAACGTCAGATGCTACTAAAGAGCTTACTGTGATTAAGTCTTCCCTGAAAGATGAACATCAATATGGTTTCTTGGACCTGCTTCGTTCAAAAAACAACATGAGGGCACGAATGCTGGTAGGACTCACTCTAGTGTTTTTTGTGCAGACAACTGGGCAGCCCAACATTTTATTTTATGCATCGACTGTTTTGAAGTCAGTTGGGTTCCAGACCGATGAAGCTGCCAGCTTGGCTTCTACTGGAGTTGGGGTGGTTAAAGTGGTCAGCACAGTCCCAGCCACGTTTTTTGTGGATCAAGTTGGAAGTAAAACTTTTCTGTGCATTGGCTCTTCTGTTATGGCAGTATCGTTGGTCACTATGGGCTTAGTAAACCGTAACATACATGTGAATTTCACCAAGGTCTGTAGAAGCCAATCTCCAGAAGATTTCTTTCTCCAGAGACCAGGAAACTTCACTGTCACCAATGGGAGTCTCAAGGACCTCTTTGCTAGCATGGCTTCAACAGAAAGATTGTCATTTGATGTACAAAGCCCAGATGTTGCCAGGACAGGAGAACTGAATGGGACTGCCCTGGCAGGAGGCAAAAGCACAACAGGGTCTCACATGGAAAGTGAGGAGGTCCCTGTTGTCCTGAAATGGCTCTCACTGGCCAGCCTGCTTGTCTATGTTGCTGCATTTTCCATAGGTCTTGGACCAAGTAAGTGTTTCACTTTTCTAACTGTTTGTAATGATTTATTTACATTATTAAGTGGGGGGATGACATGCCCTGCTTGGCATTAGGCAGTTGCTAAGTTGGCCAAAGCAGTGTTTTCTGCCGATACGCACTGGTATTGTCACAGACTATCCTGGTAGGCCTGGCATGTACTTTTTAGGAAGAGGCCCTGCCCATTAAGGTCAATGACCTGATCTCCCTTCCATTCAGTGTAATTAATTGGTCTCTCTTCAGTCAAGAACTGCTGTTAGCTTTGTACAGCAAAATTATGGAGCCCCTGTTTTTCTTTCCTCTTTCTAGTCTATTGTGTCCTTACATTGGGAAGGTTAAGGTGTAGGCATTTGCTGCTGCTAATTCATAAACCCAAGATAATGGTAAGCTCTAGACCTCTATATGGTATGACATCAAATCCATGAAATACCAACCTGAGTCCGACTGAGGATCTGTCTCTCTGACTGTGTAATAGTCTTCAGATGTAGAAAACACATTCAAGGTATCATAATTCATGAGCAAGCTGTAGTACCACTGTCATTACTTGTGTGGAACACCACCAGTGGAAGGACACAAAGGTGTGTCACTGTACAGCCGAGGTGCTGTTGCAGCTGCCATTGCACTTGCGTGGGTCCCACTCTCTCCAAAGGAGACCACGTCTGTCATTCCAAGGGACTAGAAATTAAATCTCTCAATTTTCTTTTGTTTTGTTTCAATAGCACTTGCATAACATTGTACTTTGAAGGGGTCAATTTTTTAAGTCACTCTGCAAAACCCACACGAACAGTTCATTATTTATTAACAGACTTTATGTGCTTTTGCACCCTGCCTCAAACTTACCTTGCAAACAAACTGTATTCTTCTGTACTATTATGATAAAAAGCTTGCCACAAGGGTACAACCCAACAATTGCACTAACAACAACTCTCCTGCAGTATTTATTTATTTTAAACATTACTCACCAGGAGAGCAGTGTGAGATAAGCATTCATTGCCAGGGAAGCAAGCTTGACTGTGTTATTCCAGTGTTATTGGTTCCCTTGAAGATTATCTTGGGGCTGGATTCTGCTTTCTATGACATAGGTTCAAAACCAGGGATGAAACCCTGAAGAGAAAAAGTTACTTGAACTTTTATTTGGGTGTTTCAAACACGTATTTAATGACCCTTAGAGTGGGGTCACATGTTCAGTCTTGGCCTCCTGCTGAAATCTGCTTTCCTGGTGACCTGGCTGTAAATGGGTTCTTAGTCATTTGAGTTGGCCTAATATACAGTTAATGAGAACAATGTCTATTTTCTTGAGGGCTACAAAAACTGACATGTTTTCCAGGCTGATCTGAGAAGTCTCTGAGGCCAGTGCTTGTTTTTTGACCTCTTTCCTGAGCTGAGAACTCAAATGCTTTCAAACAGAAAATGGGAAAGAACAGGCACCCTCTCAGCTCCATCATGGAGAAATTACATATAAAACCACTGTGACGAAATTTATACTGACAGGTGCATTTACCTAGCAAGTGAAGGCCAGGTCTAGCAGAGATACAGGTATTGTACTTTCAAGCCATTTCCCTGCCTTTGAAAGTACACTATTCAGTTAAAATTTACAGTGTATAGAAAATGCAAGGGTTGGAGAACCAAGAGATTGTTGGAATCTTCAAAGGATCTATCATGCTCAAATAGTCTGGATTGGGATGCAAGGTTATGATTTGTGTCTCATATACAGCCTACAACATCTGCTGTTTGGAGCCCTAATCCCTGAATGTATTTTCAAAGCCTAGCTTTCTTACCCTCAGTGAACCTTTCTTAGTGTAAAGAAAAAAATGAGCCCCCCTGCTTACGTGAACCGTTCTAACATATTGATATTATTCATCTCTAAATGTGGTCTGCAGTCTGGACCAGAGTGTTCTCCATTGTCTAGTCAGCAATGGGAAAGAGGCACTGAGGCTGCACTTGATGGCTGCTGTGTCCAGGCGATGCCTGGGGCACCTGAGGACAAAAGCACTGTAACCCTTGCACCACTGTATTTTTTTTCAATGGGAACATCTCATGCTCCGTGCAATGCCTGCCCCCATGCAATGGCTGGCTAAGGTGAAGGTGGTGTTGGGGACACCTCTCTTTGTAGATCAAATCAGCATCCTTTGGACAAAGAGTAGAGAAGATCTTGCTCTCTTCCTTCCACACCACAAGGCCCTTTCTGGAATAAATTCACCCACTTTATTTTGAGTCCATGCTGCATTATGTTCTGTGGGGATAAAGGAGACTTTATGTAGCACCATTAGGAAATGACACACTCTTCACACTCTTCACAGGACAGATCACACAATCTGAGTTCTATCACCTTCTTTTTAATTACTTTGTACTTTTTTTACCCATTTTCTTCTTTTTTTTTTTTTTTTTTACTCTGGTCAAAGAGATAGTTCAGTCCAGATTAGCATAGCAGACATTTATAAATGTATTTTTCCATGATTTCTCTTTTGTTGCCAAATTACATAAAGTAGATTGATTTTCTTAATGAACTAAACATATGCTAAATATATTTATTGCCATTTATCAAAGCACCCAGGCAGCACAATGATGAGCAGTCAAAAATAGACAGTGAGAGATAAAAGTCGTTTTTGCATTATAAAAGAATTCACAGGCTAGCAAGCATCTGCTTAGCCAATTTTTTGATTCTGGGGTGCTCTGTATTTATATCATCAGCCGTTACACAAGATAAAAGGGGTATTTCTGCTGCTCTGTTTCAGTTTAATTATGTTTGATGAACTGCGATTCAACTGCTTGTTCACACTAAATTTCACACAATTATGGGGATGTTTTGTAGATGCAACAAATCAGTGTTGCATCACACCACAGAACAGCACATGCCATTTCTCTTGGGGTGTTTGCAGAGGCATTTCAAGGCATTCAGTCATTAGCCAAGGGAGCTTACTTGACACCCATTTTTGTCTTTTGTACCTTTCTCTGTGTGTCAGAAAGGTCAGACACGGATCAGCCCTTCTCACGAGGGAATGATGCCTGCAGAGCCCCAAAGAAACCACTCCTGGCTGCCATGTGAATGGTGAGGAGTGCGAGGGGCTCCTCATTGTTTGCAGGCCACGTTTGCAAACAGAAGCCTTGGAACTTGCTGTATGTGGACAGGGGAGGGACAGGAGGAATCTGAGCCTGGCAGAAGCACTGCTATGCCTTTCACAGGGATCAGCGAGTGCAGGCAAATGAGATGAGTGCAGTGTGGAGGTAGATCACCAGTTCATGACCCAAGCTAAAATGTGATCAGTCAGTGTGACCCTGGAAATTGATTTAACACAAAGGACACACAGAAAAAATCTACTTAGGGCCATGGCCATGCATGACCACTTACTAAATGACAGAGAGTTGACTGAAATAGTATTAGAGCATTTCATTTGCCAATTGCTCTGTTCAAACCAGTTGAGGGGCAAAATCTAGAGATCCTTTCTCATAAAGAGGTGTCACTTCCTTCACTCTGTGTGATACAACATGTTGAGATGCTGGAATAAGGAAAGCCATGCTCCTGGGCTATCAGACATTTACTAGGGGATTCCTATGTTTGGGTGGGTATGTGCAAGAGAGTTCTCTTGGTTAACAACTGTAGGGCAGGTCTAGCCTCTCTGAAACAGAGTGAGTGCCCAGAGCCCTGCTGCTCTCCTCACAGACCTGATGAACAAAATTCAGATGTCAGATTGCACTCATTACCAAAGAGTTGCTTTTCTGCCTTGATAATCTCCTTTTGCAGCATTTTTGATCAAATACTGAATAGGGACAACTTCCCTCCATATTTCCTGCATATCTCCTGAATGAGATGATCTCACCAGTAAGTAGCTGGGAGAAATATAGTGGCACCACACACAAGTGTGCAGGGATGAAATGTGGTCTAAAGGCAATGCTCTTTGTCAAAAATAAATCAGAGTGGCTCCAGCAAATCCTAGGCTGAGAAGCAAGTAATGCAGACTGAGTCTGGACCAAACAGAGCATCTCTTTTCCCAGTCTGAATTTGTTCTTGAAAATTAAAGGCAATTGAGCAAAACAGGACTTGGGCAGTAGCTCTTTACACATATCATGGGAGTGAAGTTGAAGGGAATCCATGAACATCTCAGGGATTTTTTGGTGTGGAATGAGGAACATCTTTAATGAGAGAGGGATGTCGAATGTATACGTTTGGACTGCATGTATGGCATTGGTGCCTTGCACAAGAGCTCTTCCTCTGCAAGTTCTTAAACATGTTTCTTTATAACTGCAAAAGCATTTAGGCAGTTGGCCAATGAACTTTGGGATAATCTGTTGGAGCAAATCACATCAGCTCTGCTGGCTTCATGGCATTTCATGCTGAGCTTGCAGATGAAAATCCACAAAAACACCTACAAGTGGGACTGAGCGGCAATTTCATGACATGAATCATCCTCAAAACCTCAAAACTTAGCTGTATAAAGTCCAGAGGTACTTATGTCTCTGCCAACCCGTGACAAAGATGTTCTATTACTTCATGTCCTAGAACAGCTGCCAGCTTTGTGTGGCTCTTCAAAGCCAAGGGATAAACTCTAGAGCTCTTTTCTTGGAGACAAGCTCCCCTTTCAGGTGACACCTCAGAGCTGCAGAGATGCCCCCGCCCCAAGCACTTAGAGCCTTCTTTACACACAGATTGCTGTGGCCACAACACACCCAAGGCAAGTCAGTGTCTGCAGCTGGAGAAGTGTTCCCTGGTTTCAGGGTTTGGCACAAAGAAATACCACATTTTCCTATCCACGTAGATATAAACCCCAAAATATATTTTAACATACTTATGGTCAACATATTAAGTGTATAACCAGGTCTTGGAAGAGGGGTTTAGAGCCTACTGCAAACCCTGATTTTCCACATTGCTGTTGCAGTCCCATTGAAGCATAGCTCCCATGAGTGGGTACTTGAAGGGTTGGCTGGACTTTGGTATTGCTAAAAACCTGTTAAAGAGTGGAATTAAATATCTACAGGAAGCCTTCTCAGACTGGGATATTGTACCGTCTGCAGCCATCTGCTGGCCTCAGCCATCAGGTGAATATTTCTGATTGGAAAACTAGAAAAAAATTACATTCTCATCACTCCACTCACAGCAGACTTTCCTCCTAGCTTCTGAAGTGAGTACATTACCTATAAAACAGGAGACCAGCTGGCTGTGGGAGCAACACACCAGTGTCCAGGGCTGTGAGGTCCAGACCCACAGTGGATGCAGACCATGTCTGCAGACCATGTACGAGGGGAGGGCAAGCACAGGAACCACAAAATGAGGGGCAGTTTTGGGGGGCAGCACTTCCCCCCAGGATGTCTCTCCAATGGACTCTCAACCACTGACTCACGGTCACCTCAGACTAAAGCTCCTCCTGCATTTGGGTACCCCTAACATCTCCCTTCTCTCCTTGTGTGGATGCAGAGGCACTTACAGGAGGCAGATTCAAAGCCGTTGGAGCAGGCACAAGAGAGGATAAACACAGGTGAACAAACCAGGGGCTTGTGGTCACTACAGTCACTTCCTTTATCTTAGTGCAGGGAAGGGTGGCAGACCACCAAGCCTGCCTTCTTGTTTTACTAGTTTCACACTGGTTAAATTCCTCCCACATGAAAGTCCCAGGACTGGGGCTTTGTGCCCCCCAGGCTGGATCTCCCCAGGAAGGTGCAGGGACTGTGCTGTCCAGCAAGCCCTGCTGTCACACACCATCTCATTGCTGTGGGAACTCTCTGTGTGGGTTTTCAGCCCTGTGAGGAAAAAAATCCATGCAGGGAAGTTGGTAAAGGGAAGCCCCTTGCTAGAGCACAACTCAAGAGCAAATTTTTGCTGATGAAAGCGTAGTCTAGGATGACAGATGTCCATTTCTAGTTTAAACCTAGGCAGATTTGCCATATTGAGTATATCCGAGTTAAATTTGTATCAGCTAGAATGAATACTTTAAAACTGAGATAATTTTTATCTAAAGTGGAACAGATGTTTCAACACGTTTGGGAATCTAACTGATGCAGGAGCCAGATTCCTCAGATTATCAGCAAAGGGTAATATTTTCTCCACCAATGGGGGGCTTTCAGACCCCTGCTCTCTAAATCAGGGCATGGTGTGAATAAGACAAACGTTGCAGGTTCAACCCCCATTTAATCCCATGTATGGGCCACTCACTTAAAAGCTGGACTTGATAATCCTTGTGGGTCCCTTCCAACTCAGAATATTCTGTGAAACCTGTGTAATCTATGACCTTTTCTTTGGCGCGATGCTCCCTTCCTTGCTGGCTGTTAAGGGACTTTGGGGTGACTGGGAAACTAAATTAGACTGTGTGATAGCATTCCACACACAGTGTGCTTTAGCTTTTGGTAAGCCCTGAAATGGTCATGCAGTTAGACTAATGATCATTGTATGTCCCTTTGTACTGAACTATTCTATTCTATTCTATTCTATTCTATTCTATTCTATTCCCACGTAAAAACCCACTTGTGTTCTCTACATCTTATTGTAAGCTGTTGGAGTCATTTAAATGCAGCTTTAAACCCATGTTGGGGAAAGTGGGGAAGAAGGATCAGGCAAGAAAGATCAAGGAGATTGGAAGAAAGCCCAAGAAAAGTGAAATTCATAGAGGTGAAGAAGTAGGTCCATCTTCAGTCCATCGCTGTCTTTTTTATACAATCTTATGTGGTTTGGGGTGGTCTCTCTCTGTGTGTTTCACTGGACTAAGCAAGCCAAGACCCAGAGCTGGAACACTGCCCTAAAGCCCAGAGAACTATGCTGGAGACAAATTTAGTCCCTTTGACTTTGGTCCTGTGATTGTTAGATTAACTGGCTACCTGAGTTAAAGCATGATTCATTAGCACAGTTAAACGCTGAACTTTTTTATGTGTCTTTCACCTCAGTCGCTAAATGCATCTGTAACAGAACCCAGAATAGCTGTTTTGACATATGACACTGAACAGCCCAGGGACTTGATGACAGAGGTCGTATCTCTTGCCATCCTGACAATCCAGATTGCATAGGATGCTTTTTCTCTTCTCCTTAATGGTCTTGGGCTTAATCTTGGCCACAAAATGCTCTGCTGAAACTGAAAAATCTTGTGGGAATGAAAACAATCAGTGTGGAAATTCTGAACCCTCCATGGATTTAGTTGGCTGTTCCTGTGTTTTGAAATATTGTAAGCTTAATGGTTTTGCACTGTCTTGGAAAACACTGGTAAAAAATCAGATATCTAGCATTCACATCAAAAACTTTGACATTAAAGCAGTATTTCAGGCTTTTACAAAGCATGTGGTTGTTGTATTAATTTATAGTGCACAGGAATCTGATATTAACAGACATTCATGCTCAACATTACCTTGCATGACATTTGTTTACAATGTTTTATTTTTGAGTTTCTACATTTTTCAGAGCAGCTGTGGCCTGACCTTAAATGTCACAGAAATGAGAAGCATCAGTTTTATGTTTTTTTGTGGAAAATTGGATAGTGATGAGGACTAAATCAATTATTCAAAGCCAATCAAGTGCTTAAATGCTACGTTGGAATTTAATCAAGATAATAAACCTTGGAAATGTGCATGTTTCACTGAAAAATGGTACAGAAAGTCCTATTTCAGATAACCAAAAAGTTATCTTGGATTCTTTGTTTTATGACAAGATTCCTAGCACTGTTTATGTGTACTGAATCATCTTTTAATGCATGCATTCATGTGGTTTGAATACCATACTCCAAGTGCTTATCTAGTTCGTCATTCCTGTGCTGTTCAGATGGTGCCTCCCGTGGCCTTTGTTTCACACTGTGTCTGTACTACCAAGCTGCATACCAAAATGAAAAATAAAGCAAGAACTGTAAGTTGCCCACTTCTCCCTATTTCCTTGCCCCAGATAAAGTTTATCTGAAGCCTCTTGTTAACACATCAGCTATCCCAGGAACAGGTTTGCCTTTTCAAAGACTGATTGGAAGAAGTGAAGTGCAAGCCAATTTAAGATATTTTTGGATAGCTGGATGTTAATTATAGGATTTCAAATTGCAGAAGGTGCTTTCTAAAATAATCGGATGAGTAGGTTTGTCTTATCTCACTTGATAAAACCTACAAATTTGGGGGGCTTTTTTAAATGTCAAAAAGGTCATAAGAAGGAAAAATTACTTTTGCAGTGATGAGACATGGGAATGTCAGTGGGAGCTTCTTAATTATTTTATTACGTGTTACTGTATTTCAATCCTGAGACTGAATTTAAACTGTATCGTGAAGTACACCTGAAATCAGGGACATCATTTTCCCTGACATCTGTGCTCCTGTTCGTAACTCTAAGTATGTTAATGAGGGAAAGACTTGATGGATCAGGCCAAGCACTTTGCCTTCTGAGCGACAGAGCCCTGGGTACTGTGAAAAGAGGCAGAGACAATACCATGCCCAGCCACTCTTTCTGTGTCTCTGCAACGACAGTGGTTCAATCTGTTGAAATGTAGGTGACTACCTGTGATTTGGTATATTATTCTCCACTTAGAGGGTTTTGAGTCAGTATTCTGAGCTTCATGCTCTGGATATTGTAAATATCTCTTTACTGATAGTTCTATGTTAGTAAACTCATTGATACAAAGGTGCTGCTTAAGAGGAATAGAGCCTGTGCTTAAAGTCATGCACATTTTTAAAGTTTAGCTCATATTAGTTAGTAGCCACTGGTCAAAATGAAGCATTTTACCTCCAGACTCACTTCATAAAAACCCCCTAGGGAATTTATATTGCTGTGATTCTAGCTAGTAATTGGGCCTAACCATGCTCTTTTGTTCCACAGCAACATTATCTTCAGTAAAGTGGTGCACTGTCAAGTGAGCCTCGCATATCCTTCTTTAGAAGCTTTTAGTATGGTAGTCAAGGCTGTTTAACATTAGTCACATTTGCCCTTCTTATTTTATGGGACAAATTTAAACATTTAAGCATTCAGTAAATAGTAGTGTTATTTGATAATCATATAAAAGACAATAGAAGATTTTACATTTGTTTCCTTAACCATGTTCTAGGAGACAAGACCATTGTGATACTGAAATCTGTGAAAAAGTTTGCAGGTCATCTGTCAAACTTCATAAAATTCAGTTTCCTTCAGGAAAGAGAGCTGGGTTTTAGAGGCAAGCTGATCTTGGGCCAGCTTTGTGCAAAAGCTAAAACTGTCAGTAGGACTTCAAATGCAAAGTCAGTATTTTATTTCTCTTCTGAAGTTCATGAAACTAAAACATGTATTATGAAGTATAAGAGAATAGTTATTCCAAAAAGGTAAAAATGTACAATCAATCACATAACTTACTGGCACTGCTGAGGAAGGTGAGACTGTCAGCCAAAGTGCAGAGAGCATGGTAAGTTAGTGCATGAAGTCAGGAGACTGTTTCTCCCATGGCATCCAAGTTTCTGTGCCACAGTGAGCTCTGGGAAGAAAGCCAGGAAGATTTTCTCAAGGGCATGCAGAAGGGCACCCAGCTTCTGCTGCCTTTGAAAATAAACCCTAAGTGCAGAAAACTCTTATGACAGAAACAGAACTAAAAGGCACTTCGTGATGGTTGAACACAGAGCCTTCACACCTTCCTTCTCACTGCCTTCCTCTAGCAGCAACCAAAGCAAAGCATGGGCAGCAGTTTCCAGTGATGAGCTTAAAAAACCCTGGATCACCACAGGCCTCTCACTAAATAAGTCACTGTTGTAAAAGGTTGCTTATCCTATCTACTGGGAGTTTTGTGAGGCATGCACACAAATAAATCTCTGTTCTTCAAGAGCAAAGGCCTAAATTGCCCCCAGTTGATGTGTCAATACTGTTTTTTTTCTGCTGTGCAACCCCTCAAGGACCACCATTAGCCCTTCAATACTGGAAAAACAGGTTCACTTATGCCACCCAACTGGGTAATTTCTCCTCTGCATACTTTGTAGAAGTGAAATATGCGATAAGCCGAACTAATTAATGTACCAGCTTCCTCATGTATTAGGGCTTCTGGCTTCTGCAGTCATTCCTCTGCAAATGCCTCAAAGGATTATCCTGGATTCAATATTCTGAACAAATAAACACCTACAAACTGGAATACATATTTCAGGTTTTAATTAAAAGGCCCTTTTTTTGGATGGCAATATGTGTTTTATTATAATAAGCACATTCTCCCTTGAAAGCTTGCTTAAATTTTTCTTTTTTCTCTCTCTTTTTTTTTTTCTTTCTGCTGCTCTGCATGTTGTTCTGTCTTGATGGGAGAATTTGAGTGTCTAACGAAAGATGAGAGAAATGGTGACTGTGATATCCAGTTGCAAACAGAATTGTCATCTCATACATCAGTTCAAAACAACTTTTCTTAGGGTACCTGAAAAGAGGTACAGACTATTACATATCTGCCAACAGTAAGGCTATGATGCATTCTTCTTTTTTAACCCCAGCTGGCAACTAAGTACCTCATAGCTGCTTGCTCACTCTTTCCCCTGCCCCTTCCCCAGTGGGGAAGAGAATTGGAAAAAAATGTTAAACCTCATGGGTTGAAATAAGAGCAGTTTCATAATTGAAACAAACAAACAAAAAGAATAATTCCAATTATAATAATGATGATAATAACAACAATACCAATTACTGTGATGGAAAAGGGAGAGGCAGAGAGAGAGAGGAATAAAAACGAAGAGAAACAAGTGATGCACAATACAATTGCTCACCTCCCACTGACTGATGGGCAGACTTTTCCTAAGAAGTGATCAGTGGTTCCTGGCCAACTCTTTCCAGTTTATAACCTGGGCATGATGCTCTATGGTACAAAATATCCCTTTGGCCAGTTCCTGTCAACTGTCCTGGCCATGCTCCCTCCCACTTTCTTGTGCACCTGCTCACTGGAAATGGAAAACTGAACATGGGAAACTGAAAACTCTTTGATTTAGGGAAAGCACTACTTAGCAACAACTAAAACGTCAGTGTGTTATCAACATTGTTCTCATAATAAATCCAAAACACAGCACTGCACCAGCTACTCAGAAGAAAATGTACTCTGCCAGCTGAAACCAGGACAATTCTTACTGATAGATTTGCTGCTGAACACTTTTATTGGGCAAGATGGTCTACAAATTACATTAACTAAGAGAATTCTACCATTTCTAGATACTTATATATCTATCCCTACTTGCCCAGTAGTCCTTTGGATGGGAATCACTGCCTCTAAGAAAGCTCGTTTGTGACTATTCTTTCTAGATGAAAATGGACAGTAATTGAAGACCACTGAAAACAGATTTAAGAATATATTGAACACCTTGCATTTGAAAGGAAAGCCCATATGAACCATAGCATTTCTTTCAAGTTCATGGAACTGAAAATTTGAGTAGTAAAGAAAAAAAAAAGTATTAAAATGAAGACCTACAGTGGTGAGAAGGTTAAGGGAGGAAGGATCGCTAGGAAAACCAGATGTAAATTACATCTCACCGGCCTCCTTCTCAAGTGGGCCAGAGCATAGATGAAGGAGGTAATGCTTTGGAATCAGTATCTTCCCCCAAACCCCTCCTGCTGCTCTAACATAAGCTGGAGGAGGCATGAGTGATTTCAATGGTCCACTGCAAGGTTCCTTAAACACCACATGAGAGTGCTCAGCCTGTCTATTATATAGTGATGCAAATAGTACAAACAGTGGGCAACAATTTTTATGTACTGTGATACAGACTCAGAGAAAAAAGGATTAAATTCCACACATCCTACTAATGGAATCCTTACTGCAAGGAGTCAGCCTAAAGGCTTAACCATTAGAAACAGAATTGTGGTGTACCAGAAGAAAAGGAAAAGAATTTAGATTCGCCACACCATGTCAGCTCCTTCTGGATCATCAGTGGCATCCGGTATCTTGCAAACAGTAGTCTGCTGCTTGGAGAGAAGCACCTTGGCAGCCATAGAATTAAAGTACATATTTATTGCCTTCATTTGCAGAGATCAGGATGCAGCCAGAGGCACGAAATTAGCTGAGGCTTCTCCTGACTCCCCCATCTCTCAGAAGTACAGCAATTCCACTTCTTGTAAGGTGCACACACAGGATAGGATTTGACCCTGTCAGGCTGGCACTCTGCTGGCAGCTTACATGCTCTCCAAAGGAATACAGCTGCTCATTTGCTCTATATTTGCCAGTTATTAATTTTGAGCAGCCACTTTAGTCTCATGTTATGGGGCAGAGCCAGAGAGAAAAATGGCTCTTGTTAAGCAAAGTCATAGATTTTACACCAGTCATGATCATCTGCTTTGGCCTCTTGCACAAAACTTTGGGCAGAGTTTTAAGTCCACTTTTTGTGTGTCATATCTCCTTTATCTGCTTTGGAAAAGGACAAACTCCATCTCACCCTCTCCTTGTTCCAGTCTAAGCATCCCTCACTTTTGCCAGCCCCCCAGATGACTTTCACTGGATCTGCTGTGAAAGCTTTGCCCAGGGCTGTATTATGTGGGTGCTGGGAGCCATGCTGGGACAATGCTGGTGTGTGACAGCAGCAGGTGTGTCCCCCCAAGCCCAGCTCTGTCCCAGTTCTGCGTGCCTTCACAGGTGCACTCACCTCATCACCGCACACAATATGAAGGCTTGTGCCATCCAGCGTGTCCTTGGAAATCAAGACCAGATACTACTGAACCTGGCCTCTAGTGGGAAGTGGTTGGCCACCTGGCTATTTCTGGTAATACCCAGCAAAGCCAGAAGCCAGGAAAATGAAAAACCTATTGGGTTTCTAAAGCTTGGAATAAAAATCTGGTCTTGGCAAAGCCAGTCATAAGCCAAGTCCGGCTGTCTCCCGGCAGCTTTGCAGTGACTTGTTTGCATCCTTCCTCAGCACTGATCATTTGTTACACATTCTTAGATGGTCTGTCTGTGTTACTTCATGGGATAATCCCTTCCTTATCTTCTCTTGGACCTTGTGTTATTAACAACCCAGTCCTCCTTTTCAAAGTCTAAAATACTTCTGCCTACTTCCCTCCTAAGCTGTAAGTCAAATTAATCACTTTCCAGAGCTTATACCTCAGAAACTTGAATTCTTTCAAGTACTGCAATGGCCATTTTTAAAATCTCACCATAAAGAATTTGATCTCACACAATACAGGTACAGGGAAAAAAATGCTAAGCAGCAAATGAATACTGAGGGAATCTAATATTTCAATAATGAGAGCTGCTGAGCAGCTTCCAATTTGCTTCTACCTCCTGGCAAGAAAAAGGTCAAAACAAGGACATTTTTCATTCACATACCTCACTTGAATGTTGAGCACCCTCAAGCTCATGGTATTTCTCAGTTATTCTCAGATTTTTCTGCTTTTCTGATGTAAGTATGTTAATTTCTCTTTTTTTAAAATTTATTTACTGCATAGCAGTAAAGTAAGGAAGTAAGGAAGACATCACATGAAGTTTGAGATGTCTCTTTGCTTGCAGCCCAGGAATAAAGTTCATTAGTTTGGCGATGCTGGCTCAAACGAAATGTCCACTTAATCAGTGTGTTACCCTGCCTCCAACCATAGCCAATAACGAGTGCTGAGAGACAATGCAGAAGAAAAGGCCCACGCAGCATGCACAGTTGTCCTGCTGCCTATCTGTAGTTTAGAAAACCTCAAGAAAAATATTGAGGATTTATTTTTACTATTGTGAACAACAGTTCTGGATGGGTCTTTTTCCACACATATGGAGAAATAATGTTTTAACACCCAGCATTTAATGATTTAACTGACCAATATTTTTCACATCGGAAGCATCTTGAAAGTGAGTTCTGCAGCTGAAATACACATTGTGTGAAAAAGCA
Organism: Coloeus monedula; assembly: GCF_965178545.1. Classification (NCBI taxonomy): domain Eukaryota; kingdom Metazoa; phylum Chordata; class Aves; order Passeriformes; family Corvidae; genus Coloeus; species Coloeus monedula. Next base: position 62,962,686 of record NC_138782.1, read on the forward strand.
TATCCTTCTGCCTCACCTAACTGCTGTATCCGGTAATTTCACATGGATTCTCTTGATTTGTATCTTTTAGAGTGGGACTAAACCCACTACTCTTCTATCCCACAATACCAAAGCTCTTTGAGACTGAAAAGCACAGTGGCTCATCATTTCTAACCCCATGTTCCTTAACTCTTTCAAAATGACATGGTTTTCTTTAGGACTCTTCTTCAGGACACTGTACACATCCCCCTTTTCAGCTGAGATTACTCCGCTTTATCCTAGCTCCAGCCAGGAGCTCGGTACAGTCTAACAGGGTGTCCCCTTCCTGCATCCCAATGGAATGTTTTCTTTAAGGTTGGGATGTCACTGCCTCCGACCCTGGTCTCTCACCCTCTCAGCCATCACACTCTCAAAATACTCAGCTGCCTGATGATGACATCACAAGTAACATTTCAGCTATCATACTGTGTTTGCTTTGTCTGGATACAGCGTACACGTTTTTGAAAGGTACATTCCTATTTCTAACAGTTTTCTTTATTCAGTAGTTTATCTGTGCTGAGCTATTTCTCATTTATTTGGTTGTATGTGTATTTTAAGCCTTCAACCATGTAATTTTAACATTCTCTGTAGCACCACTGAAGCCCTTACCCCGATCTTTATAGAAAGCAGGATTATGTTACTATTGTTCTCCTTTCAAAACAAAATGTGGTAGGCTTTGGCTTTTCCCTTTCAACAAAAATATTGAATTTTAAATGTTATAACCAGTATAACAGAGCATCTTGGTCATGGTTGCATCTTGAACTACCCAGGTTCAGCACTGAAGCACAATTTGCCTTTTTTTCTCTCATTAAATATCCAACAAAGTGCTAAAAGGAACCATCATCTCTGATATGTAAAATGTACTCCCACCACAGTTCTCCATTATGTGATTTATTCAGTCTTAATGGGACTAGCTGAAATCTTCCATTATTATTCTGTTTCCTGCTTTTACAGCCCCTGTGACTTTGTTTAGAGGTGAATGTCACCATCCTGGTCATGGTGCTGTTTATTATATCTGAATCCTCTGCTCTTTCCACTTTGGCAAGGAATATCAGGCGATCTAGTTTCTGTGATATTTAATGAAACAGTTAAGCTTTCTGACCCAATGCAGTATTTCTGTCTGCATTTGCAGTGTGTGTTCTTTTCTCTGTATTGTACCATAATAAAGGACCATTAAACTGCGCAATTTTTCTTAACTGCTGTCAACACACACCACACTGTGGGTCAGCAAAGGTGAGTTACTGCCTGCAGCAACAAACCCCACAGTTGTTGAATCGAGCACAGAGAATCGTGCTGTCCAGCCCTTAGCCTCATATCTTACCTACATCTGACCTGGGGAGCAGCAGCTCTTTTTCCGTCCATTCCACTAACACCAGCCAGGGGTGGCCAGAGCAGACATTGAAAGCTGCTGAGTGTGTGCAGTGTGGTTACTATCGCAGCATCCTTTGGAAATACTGTTAGATGACACAGCAGATGGAGGGGTGGGGGGGTGGAGTGGGGTATTTGTATCCTCTTTTCAAGGACAAGCTGATTTCCCCAGTAGAATGCCACTGATTAGGCTGGTGAAGGCAGAGCACACGGGTGGCTTGGCAGTGACTTTGGGAGCCTGAAGATCAAATTTCTGCAGTGTTGTGTGCACAGCGCAGAAGCTAGCTGCAGTCATTATGAATGGGAGCCTGAACCTAGCTGCTGGCTTCCCCAGAGCAAGTCACATCTCTGCCATGCCTACAGCAGCTGCTGCTTTTTGGCAAAGGTACAAATAGTAAACACAATCCCAGAGAGGTGCTAAAAGCAAAGAATCGATGGTTATTGCTGCTTCAGCTTGGGGAAAGGAGTAAACAGACTGTAGTGTCAGATTTCTACAACTGCTCTTTCTCCCCAGGGGAATGAGCCTATCCACTGCTTGCCAGCTAAGCAGAGGTCAGTGCCATGCCAGTGGGTGTAGCTACCACTAGCAGACATGAAGAACAGTCCTGGTGTTTTGGTGGGATCTGTCTGAACTAAAGAAGTGGTTGTCATGGTTTAGCAATAAAAGCAGAGAACCACTATTACAGCTGATACAGATCCTCAAGTATTTTGGTTTCTTAACAGGAAAACAACACGGTTCAAACCTCCAGACAAATTATCACTTAGGCTGAAAGGGCCAGTCTGTCCTTGCACAGTATTGGAGTTGCCACAGTGCCACACATTTCAGCTGCAGCATGAGCCATCCTCCAGTGCCCAGAACGCTGCTTTGTTCCTGGAGGTTGGTTTATGCCCAGCAAAAAGTGGGTTTGAATTCTTTCAACCTTCATTTTAATTCTAATGTGATGGTAAGTGTGTCTTTTGCTAGTCTTTGATGTGTAATAATTTTTGCAGCTGAGCTTGGTTGCTGGCTGACAGGCCATCCTGGGGAGATGAACTGCAGGGGCTGCACATGCACCACCCAGAAGGGCTCCTTTGCCTCTTGCTTACTTGCTGCTTTGCTTTCAGGTGTTGTGACTAACAATACTGGTTTCAACAGCCCTGGTGCTGAGAAGGAGCAAAATACAATCATGACATCCCCATGAATTTGCTCAGGTGCAGGGCTAGCTGGCTTGGCAGGGAAAAACACTTGCTTGAGGAGTCAGCTTGCTTCTTCTCTGCTCCTGCCTCGTCTGTAGGCACACCACAGAATGCACCCAGGGTGCTTCTTTACAGCAACGTTTGTCTTGTCAGCAGCAAGTGCGCTAAAGTTTGACGTGATCCCTGTCATTAAAAAAAAAAGTAAAAAAAGCCTCTCTACAGCTACTGTTAGATGTGGCGGCCGTGTTATGCCCACTTGACTATGCCCAACAGGGTTAGGCCATTATGAAGTGTGGTGTTGATTCTCTGTAATAAAATTATCCCTCTTCTGAGTCAATCCCATGGTGGGAGTGAAGCTTTTTTTATTTTTCTCTAAAAAGTATAAAAATCTGGGCCAGTCCATAAAAGAAAATTAAATTCAAATCTATGGTACAAAGAAATCTAGAATTTGCTCAGATCTTCTCTGTTGTCTCTTAACTCAGGGGTTTTTTCCCATTTCCTTTTTCATCTCCTCCTGAAACAACTTTTTTTTTCTACTCTTACCAGTGCTGTCACACAGGAATTCTGCAAGCATCTGAAGGGATAGTACAGTGTGAAACACACTTAGACACACAGGATCCTATTTTTAAAATGTATATTTTAGACTGCCCAGTGCAAGTGTTCTGAGTAAACTCCCATCTCTCATTGTGCAGAAATAACAGCATAGAGGAGCAATTTATAATGGCCACGTCCAAGGGCCTGAAGACACAGCTCATCCATGTGTCCCTCACTGCTCTTGTACCAGTCATCTGCTAACCCACAACCTCTCCACACAGCAACCTCTTGTTAATGTATCTTGCTTGTCAACAAAAGGAGAGGGTGGAGTGGGTTTTTGGCTAGGTTTTGGGTTTGCTTGTTTGTTTGTTTGTTTGCTTGTTTGTAGGTTTTTGTTCATTTGTTTTCTGATAATCAGGAACGGTACAAAAATGTGCCCTTTTATCTTTTTGCTCTTGCTATCAAGGTGGTTACACAGCCAGCTCTTCATGTCTGAATTTGCTTTTGTGAGCTAGCAACACCAGCATTTAGATCACCTGTGGTGTGGTGTGGCGTGATATGAAGGAGTCAAAAATCAGTCCCTCTCTCTTCATTTATGCCTCAGCAATCTCATTTATACGTAGCAGAGAGCTGGAATAGCAAGCATACTTCAGTGTGGCAGGTTGATTTATAAGGTGGTATAAACACACAGTGCCCCTCTGAGGCTGAAGATTAGTTTGGTTTGCTGCCCTACTTCCATTAGTGTTATGTCACTTGAGAGTTACTTAATCAGAACTCACTTTCATACCCAGATGTGCAGTCAGAGCTCACCTTCCCACTCCAGTGCCACCTGTCACTGGCTCAGGCACCCACCGGGCAGGGATGAAGGGATGGTGACCTGGGGTGATGCTGATTGCTGCACAGGCTGCCTGCAGAGCATGGGCCCTCACAAACCTAACCCCCTGAAAATGAACTTATTCATTCAGGTGGCCTCACCTGAATCCTAGATGTACAGCAAAGAGAGCCATCCTTCCAAAAACAACATTTTTTTCCTTGTATTTCAGTGTCCTGGCTGGTCCTGAGTGAAATTTTCCCCGTTGGGATCAGAGGACGGGCCATGGCTTTGACATCTAGCATGAACTGGGGTATAAATCTCCTCATCTCCTTGACGTTTTTGACTGTAACTGGTAAGATTTCTCTGTGTCCTTCCAAGCTGATACTCTCCTAGTGGGAAAAATAAATCTCTCCTATACAAACAACGTTGCTAAAATTGCAGCTGTGATACCCCAGGAGCCAGGATCTCTGTTTAGGTGTCGGTGTAACCTCACCATTCCCACCAAATCTTTCTGTGTTCGTGCCAGTAACTTCAGCCTCCCAGTGCTGGCTGTCAGACCACCTTGCACATCAACTCCACAGGCTGTGAAACTCAAGTTTTGAAGACACTGTTGCCTTAGTAGGCTGAAAATACGTAATGTTTAGGATTAAGTCCTGCATCTTCTGAAATTCAATGCAAGTTCTGTTCTAGATCAGACCACATCTTTTCTGATCAGACATTTTTAAACACAATTCCATTTAATTCATTCCTTTCCACAGGAATGTCTTGGCTTGGAGAAAATTTTCCTTAGAAAAAAATGTCTTTGTGAGGTAAAAGTCTTCCACATTTGAATGTGAGAAAGCGGACTACCATATAGTGACTTCTAATGTGATGATAATCAAAGGGGAAGGTTAAATGGTGATGCTAAAATTTATTCATTAGCAAATTTTTTTTCTAATTTTATATTATACAAGGCTTTGAAAAGTTTAGTTTTCAGTCTTATTGTGAGGATGTATGTGCTGAAAATCAAAATATATAAGGGAGCAGAATTCCAGGTTTCCCTTAAGTCTAAATTATTCTCCACCAGAGGCAGACATAAAAAGTCGAGGTGGTTTTCACCCCGTTAGATGTTTTTTGAGACAGATTTGAAAATTAGTGTGATCTGTTACTAAAATGGGCTTCACATTTGTGTTTTCTTTCCTAAAAAAAAACAAAAAAGAGAGAGAGAAATAAAAAGCCAACATCCTCCATCCCAAGTACTAACTTGGAAAAATATGACAGGTAAACTTCACTGTGTTCACACTATCACTTTAATTGGATCAAGGGTCTTCTTCAGAAGGAAACCATCCAGTTGCTCCCACTCACTGCACTTTGGTTTGCATTGCAAAGCTGCACTCCTGAACTGCACAAGCTTTTGGACAAAACCAAACGAGAAAATGCATAATGCAGGCACTCCAGCTGCTAACACTTGCTCAGTCCTTTGACCAGACTTGGGTTACTCCTAAGGAAATGTCCCCAAAACCACCTAGTGCAGACCTCAGGTGCTCAGTGTCAGCTGTTTTCCTGTCCCCTCTTGTCATGCAGTGTTACTTGTTAATGTGCATCTTGTTGTTAGTTTGGTCTCAGTTTCAATCACTGTAAAGCTGCAGTAACTCCCTTGGCTTCACTGGGTCTAATCTGAATTTATGAAAGTGTAAGTACAAGAACATATGCATTGCTTGTCTATGGCAGAAAGGCAGAATTGGGAATTCCATTGTCAAATGAATACACGTGGAGGTGACAGTGGCCAGCAGCATCAGCACTTAGGTGCTGATGCAGAGGTACCAGCTAGATTAGAAGATTCAGCTGCAATTTTCAGGTCATGACACAACTGATAAATGTCTCAGCTGTCCAGGTTTACCTTAGCAGGGAAGGGGGTTAATGGAGCTGCAGAGTGCATCCCGCAGCCCGAGGATCTACCTGCCCCTGGACTGTAGGCTCAGAAAACCACTAGGTCTTGGATGGCCCCATTAGGAGTCCGCTCTTGGATCACTTTCTGGCACAGCACCCATGACTCGCAGTGGAAATGCTGCGTACTGACAGGTGGGGAGGATTAGCTGGAGACAACTGTAACAGTGTGAAAAATGCTTGGATTTGCTCCAAGAAAGAATGTGCACCAAAACCAGACACAGGCAAAAATTCAAGGCATTCATGATCCCCACTGCCTTCCCACAAAGCAGTAACAATGGCTACTCACCGTTTTCATCCAGAGTGACCACAAGCAAAATAAACCAATAGGTTCTTGCTAAATGAGGCAATATGGGTTCATCAATTTTCTTTCATAAGGTGTATTAGAAAAAGCAAAGCCACTCCTCCTTTTCAAACTATGGGAGCTAAGAATAACAGCCTAGATTCTTTCTAGCTTCTCCTGTGCATTAGGGGCTGTATCCTATAAAACAGCACCAGGAAGAAAAATCCTGATATTTGAAAATTAAAAAAGATATGTTTTCTTCCTTTGTAGAGCTCATTGGCTTGTCCTGGGTGTGCTTCATTTACACAATAATGAGCCTAGCATCACTGGCTTTTGTTATCGTGTTTATACCAGAGACAAAAGGATGCTCTTTGGAGCAAATATCCATGGAACTAGCTAAACAGTAAGTACCAAACATGCAACGGCATCGCCCAGGTGCCAGAGGGACAAAGCCTTTCAGTGCCACATATTGAAAAAAAGAAAGCCATGTGGGAAAAATCTGATTCTCTCAAGGCTTGAGCTTGCACATGTTGACCTCAATAGCCAAGCAAACATTTTGTAGGTGCTGAAGGAAAGGTGGTTTTTTAGCACTCCTTTAAGGAACACCTGTGGCCAAGCCGGGATCCCCAGCACTTTTGCTGTCTGGTATTCCTGGATGGGAGGGCAACTCTGATCTTGCATTTAGGACTGTGTGTCTTGGGTTGCATGCAGAAAATGGGAAGGAGAGATCCTGTATCTCAAATTGGTTTGCCCTGGGTGTCATGTGAATTTTGATAGGTGTTGTAGATGTGCATTTTCTTGTGTCTTTACTGAGTGTTGTAGTCAGGTGAGGGTCAGTCTCTTCTCCCAAGCAACAAGTGACAGGACAATTAGAAAAGGTCTTAAGTTGTGGCAGGGGAGGCTTAGATTGGATATTAGGAAAAATGTCTTTACTCAAAGGGTGGTTAAGGTGCTGGAGTAGGCTTCCCTGGAAAGTGGTGGAATAACCACTGCTGGAGCTGTTCAAAAATTATCTAGATCTGGTACTTGGGAACATGGTCTTATGGTGAAGATAGCAGTGTTATGTTAACAGCTGGACTTGATGATTTTAGAGGCCTTTTTCCACCTAAACTATCCTACGAGTCTAGATACCTCTTTTTTGGTCGTAAAAGTAATTAATGTGTGAACATCTTAGTGTCATTCTGTATTAGTATTTTTTAGATTACAGGGGAATATGTGCAACTCAGCCAGGCTTGAAGGAGGTTGTTTATGGACTAATTATGGACTAACCATTGTGCTGCCGCTGGCCCTCGGGCTGTCCCTCCCCCTCCCCTTAAAGCAGGGCACACATCCACGCCGCAGCCGGAGCCGCCGGAGCCGGCGGTGCGCGGGCGCTCGGGGCGGAGCGTGCGGCGGGGCCGCCCCCGCGCGGGCAGCCGGGGAAGCGCCGGGAGCCGCCGGAGCATCCCGGGAGCCGCCGGAGCATCCCGGGAGCCGCCGGAGCATCCCGGGGCCCGGACGCTGGGGTGGCTCCGGGGTGCGCTCCGCCGTCCTGCCGGGCTCCCCCGCTGTCAGTGGCAGGTGTGAGCCGCAGGGAGAGCGCTCTGCCGGCTGCATGCAGTGGCCAACCTGTGCGGGGTTTTGTGCTTCTGCAGGAAATACGTGAGGACGCCCTTGTGCGCGGTGAGACAGCGCAGAGAGAAACTGGTGCCGGTGCAACTTGCCAAGAGAGAGAAAGAGCAGCTCTACTAGACACGGGGCAAGCAAAGCAGCCTTCACCAAAAGACTGATAAAAAAAAGGAAAATGTTCTGTGATGCTCACACTCTGATGGGACACACGGTATCATTATTATAAACGAGATATTATCTCTTTTATTTCTTGGTAGAACTTCTCTCAGTGGCAGTTTACAGCCAACATTAAAGATTGTTATAGTTTGTAACTAACTGGAAATCTAGGCTCTGCCTGTTTCAAACCAGCATCCCTCACGTCCCCTGAGGTCACTCACCTCTTACATACAGAAGGTGAATGGAAATTGGAATATCGCACACAATTCTCATATCCATATTCAAAAAGAGTTCAGTCTGGACGAAGTGCAAAGAACTGGGGTGCCAAGGAGAAGAAAGAGTCTCATAGGAGGAGCCTACCAAAGACAGGTCTGTTTAGGCTAGCAAAAATGAGTCTGAAAAGGGTTAACAACTCTCTGTTGCTAAGTTAGGGGAGACAATGCTGTGGAACAGAAAATGGACAACTATGGAATGTAAACGATGACATTTGTGCAGAACTACTGGATATGAACTTTTTATAAATTAATTTAGGATTCAGCTTAACAAGATTTGGAAAAGGATCTTGTTCAGCTAAACTTAATTATTTATAATGCAAAGCACAGTCAACTTGTAAGAGGAATTTTACATACATTTTCTCAGTAGGGCCAGGATTCATTGACCTAGAAAATACTCCTCAGAAAACATAGTCAAATTGTTTAATGTGGGACATTAAATGCTTCACTCTCTACAACTACCTGAAAGGAGGGGGTAGCCAGGCCAGGGTGAGCCTCTTCTCCCAGGCAATCAGTGACAGGATGAGAGGAAACAGCCTCAAGTTGCACCGGGGGAGGTTCAGGCTGGGTATCTGGAAGAATTTTTTCACTGAAAGGGCAGTTAAGCATTGGAGTGGGCTGCCCAGGGAGGTGGTGAAGTCATAATCTCTGGAAGTGTTCAAGAAACTACTGGATGCGGCACTCAGTGCTATGGTTTAGTTGGCATGGTGGTGTTTAGTCAAAGGCTGGACTCAATGATGTTGGAGCTCATTTCCAACCTTCGTGCTTCTATGATTTGCATAATCAATTAATCCAAACTGATGATGGCCTTACAGAAGAGGAGAGAAGATTTCTTTGGTCTCTCAGTTCCAGGAAAGTTGGAAACTGAAAGTACCAGAGTTGATGCCAAAATAATTTTATTTCTCAACACAGGGCACATTAGACTTTGACTTTTGGACTCAGAAAGTGAGAATTGTGTGGTACATGGCAGCACACAGGGAGTTCAGGAACTGTTATCACTGCAGATCGTAAATTACGTCCAATTCTTGGTTATTGCTTAGCAAGTGTATCCTGAAGTACTCAACAAGCTTCTACAAAGGATTATCCATATGGCTCCCATAAAAGAACATTGGTCTTTTTTTTTTCTTAGTGGGTTAATAGATGTTGTTAGAGTGATCAGTAGATAAATATTTATTAACGAATAAATAAATGGTTCCTTGTTTAAAGAAAAAAAAAACAACAAATCATGCTTTAAAAGCATGTTTACTCTCTGTGTAGCCACAAAGTGGAATGTCTTCCAGCATTTCATTGAGCAGCAAGACTGACACAGCCAGCTGGAGTGCAGATACTACTCTGAACTAAGCACATGATCCCACTTTATTTGCTGTCTCATAGCATTAAAACCACCTGACTGTGTTCTGTGCTGAAGGAACAGTGACTTACTGACACAGATAAAGTTTTACTTCTGAGCAAAGCAGATCAGTTCTGATCATATTCTCATGTGGTGGCACTTCTAGATACTGACATCACAAATTTATATGAGCAAGTCTAATCAAGACAGTGAGCTCCTATTCAAAACCTGAAAACAAATTGTTGAGGCCAAGGCCATTATTTGCCAGAAGTCACTGAAAATTTAGCTACCTCAGGATGGAAGCCTTAATTTTATAGCATCAATGTCTATGAAAATCTCTTCAACTGCTTCATGTTTATGCTGGAGGATGGTTATCAGTATCATGCATTCTAGTGAGTCAGCTTCAGAATGAGAAATATTAACGTGACTCTGGGTAGTCTTCTAAACATGCTGTCAACATCATTCTTATACTAACACATGCCTGGGATTAAATTCAGTAATATTTAGACTACTGTATATTAAGTAAGACTATATTGCAGGAAATTAATCCATTTCCTGACCCTGGACTTTACCAGGTAGTGGACTATTTGCATTTCCTTTAGTGTCCCCATTTGCTCTGGCTGGTACTGTTTTCTGATAGCTGCCTCTAGATAGCAGATGTTAGCACGTACAGTCCAAGTCTGTACTGGCTTTTAATTTCTATTACATTGTATTTAGTGAAGGGAGCTTCTGCAAAATCTTTCTCAGCATTGCAGCTTCCCAAACAAACCTCTGCTGTAATAGATTTTCTTAATGTTCTTACAAAAATAAATTTAACTCAGAACATACCATAGAAATTGTCTCCCCAATTTACAGGTTTTGGGATCATTGCAAGCTCTTCTAAACTTTTCCTATTCATACCTGTTTAGTGCAGAAACAAATAAATAAAAAAGCTATATTCCTGAAGAAGGGATAGTTTCAATACAGGTTTTACTGACGAGACACTAATAGACCTTCAGGTAACTCCTAAAAGTGATGAGGCTGTAGTCAAAGACTTTTAAAAATCATTATAGCTACAGTCTTAATTGTAGTCCTACAGACTTTGCCTTATATGGCCCTATAAATGGAGCCATAATTGTACAGGTCTTTTATAACAAAGCCTGCACATCCGATGACACAGAGCTGGCACTCACCATCTCATCAACTATGAAAATACAAGGGAAGAAAAGGGACACGTCTTACAAATCACATCCCTGGATCTCTGAAGCGCTCCACAAAGAAATTTGTCTCAGATCTAAAATTATTCAGTATCTTCATCAATGGACTGGATTACAGAACAGAATATGCATGTTAAATATGCAGGCAACACTAAGCTGGGAAAGACTGGGTTGGAATTCAGAACTTCGCAAATCTGTGAAAAAAGCAGGATACAATTTTGAAAACGTAAGCACAAATTTCTCTGGTAACACTAATTGCAAGTCAGAGAATGATAAAATGGTGCTAGGAACTGCAGGAAAAATTCCAGTAGCTGTGACAACCCACAAGCCAGCAATGAGTCATAGTTATCAATCTACTGCCCTTAGTAGGGTGTATAAATAGAACCAACCCTTCTCTCTAAAGAATGTGAAATAAATTTCTTATGGCACTGGCAGTGCTACAGCTGAGCACTGTGGGGAGTTTTGCATGGGATCCACATGGAGAAACCAGGGACAGATGAATATGGCCATTGAGGAAGAGATTGATAGGTAAGTTTATCCAAAGCACCGCTCCCCACACCGGAGGCAAGGCCATCACTCTGGGACATGCTGTCTGGCCTAGATCTCCTACTGAGGCTGCAGGAGTTGGTAGCGAGAGCCTGGGTGGAGGCAGCACAATATGGCAAAGGAACAAACACTAGCTGGTGATGATGGGAAAGGGGGGGGTGTGTGTGTACACACAGAAGTAGAAAGCATCTGCAGCAAGGCCTATTCCAGACTGAGGAGGGGACCTACCTATCTAGAGCAGTAGGAAATGGAGTGATATCCCTGAACATAAGCATACAGTACCAGATGCCCTTCATCATCAGAGGTTTTAAAATGTGGTTTTCACATTTTGAGGTTCCCTTGGAGCTAGGACAGGTGGGCACACATTTCAAGGGCTCTTTTATTTGATATTATTCTCTTCACAACTACCCTGCAAGTTTGGTAGTGTGCTTTTTGGCACTGTTAGGGATTGTTACAAAGGCGTCAAACTGCTAGCATGGATCTAGGCAGCACTTCAAAAGAATCGGTGCCCATTTTAGTACATTGCAGCTCATTATTAGCTTTCAATTTTGTTCTAAGAGATAGATTTCACACTACGTGACAGTGCTAACAAAGCAAAATGTTCCTCTTTCTCCACAGATAAATTCAGGAGACACATTTTCTTCATAAAAGCTCCAGATATTCACTGCTAGCACTCAAGGGCTTTGTAATTTGATTTGAAGAGGCAAGCCTAATCTATGACAGCTATTGTAGTTATAATGGCCAAATCCTCGTTCATCAGTTTAGGACTACACTTTGTCCCTCAAAACCCATTACAATTTTTTTCATTGTTCAAATACCTTCTGCTTTTTCTTTTTAAAATCGTAATAATAATAACTAGTGTTCCCTAATGGTGGTTTGTTCATTGCTCTGACTATGCACAAAATCCTTATTTACGTCAGGAGTGCCAAGGTCCACATTATTTGATACAAACTGGAAAACTTACATATAGCAAGCTTTTCCCTGCTTGCTTTCTGAATTCCCTGACTGTTGAACTCAACTTCCTAATTTCATGGTTATAAGCCCTCTTATAAGCTCAAGAAGTGGGCCCATGGGAATCTCATATGGTTTAGGAATTCCAAGTGCAGGGTGTTGCACCTGGGTTAGGGCAAACCCCAGTACCAACACAGGCTGGGGATGAACAGATGGAGAGCAGCCCTGCCCAGAAGGACTTGGGGTGCTGGTGGATGAGAGGCTGGACATGACCCAGTCATGTGCACTAGGATCCCAGAGAGCCAATTGTATCATGGGCTGTCTCAAAAGCAGCTTGGCCACCAGGGTGAGGAAGGGGATTCTGCACCTCTGCTCTGGTGAGACCCCACCTGGAGTGCTGCACCCAGCTCTGGAGTCCCCAGCACAGGAAGGACATGGACCTGCTGGACTGAGTCGAGGAGGACACCAGGATGATTAGAGAGATGGAACACCTCTCCTACAAGGAAAAGCTGGGAATTGGAATTGTTCAGCTGGAAAAGAGAAGACCTAATTACGACCTGCCAGTACATGAAGGTAGCCTATTAGAAAGATGGACTTTTTACAAGGGCATGTAGTGACAGGACAAGGAAGAACAGCTTTACACTAAAAGAGGGAATGTTTAGATTAGGTATAAGGAAGAAATTCTTTACTGTGAGGATGGTGAGGCACTGGAATGGGTTGCCCAGAGTTGTGGATGCCCCATTCTGGTATGTGTTCAAGGCCAGGTTGGATGGGGCTCTGAGCAACCTGGTCTACTTCAAGGTTTCCAAGCCCATGGCAGGGGGGCTGGAACTAGATGATCTTGCAGATCCCTTCCAACCCAAACCATTTTCTGATTCTGACACCTACATGGAATTCAAAAAGGCTTTTATGAACATACCACTTATGGCAAAGTTTTGTTTCTTTCTTTTTGTTCTGAGGAGTTTGGTGAAGCACTTCCCATACTACTCCTTCCTTTGCATACTTTCTGCACAAAATCACTACTGACAGCCCCAAGCTCTATACCACCCCCTCAGGCAGATTAAATCCATCATGCCAGGCATTTGCTACCTCCAGATGTTCTTCCACCTTTCTTTTGAAGCTGTGATTTCTGGTACAGTAACAGCTCAGTTTACTATCTTTAGCACCCACTAGGACTGTACATTACCTGCAGCATGCAAGAGAAGTGTTACATTTTCTTCAGTGAGATAGGGAAAAAAGACATACATACATTTATACATATTTATTGTATCTTTTTAAAAGTAGCATTTGCAGTTACTTTTAAGCATTCACCTCTCTTCTGCTTCAAATGTGCACTTATTGAGAGAAACACCTACTGGCTTCCAAGTCCAAGATTAATACCAATGATAATACATGCCAGAATCAAGCTTCATTGCTTGTTGGCAGCTCCTGTCATCAAAACAGTATACAGTAAGACGAGTGTAGAAAAGGTCTGTGTTAATCATTCAGCAATAGGCTGGGGCTGGATTAGTGACCACAACATCTTCTCCAGTTGAAGCACAACAATTTTCCTGAAGTTCACATTTAATTTTTTTTCTTTTGCATCGAGTAGGTGGACAAGGCAGTTGTTTTTTCTACAGTAGCTTCATAAGTTTATAAGGTAATTAAGCTATTAGAAAGCATCCAAGGGAGGGCCACGAGGATGGTGAAGGGTCTGGAGGGCAAGCTTTACGAGGAGGGGCTGAGGTCACTCGGTTTGTTCAGCTTGGAGAAGAGGAGACTGAGGGGAGACCTCATTGTGGTCTTCAACATCCTCACGAGGGGAAGCAGAAGGGCAGGTACCGATCTCTTCACTCTCGTGACCAGTGACAGGACTCGAGGAAACAGCATGAAGCTGAGTCCGAGGAAGTTTAGTACAGATATTAGGAAAAAGTTTTTCACTCAGAGTGGATGGGCACTGGAACAGGTTCCCCAGGGAAGTGGTGACAGCACCAAGCCTGTCTGAGTTCAAGAAGCGTTTGGACAATGCTCTCAGGCACATGGTGTGACTCTTGGGGTGTCCTGTGCAGGGCCAGGAGTTGGACTCGGTGATCCTGATGGGTCCCTTCCAACTCAGCATATTCTACGATTCATCCATAGGAAAACACTTGCTGTAGAACTTTCTATTTAGAAATGTCTTCTCTTCATGTAACAGCAAGAAAATACTTGAAGTCTAGCATGTAGTTAAGAGAACTGGGAACAAACCAAATTTCATCCTTGGATAAACATACGTAAATGCTATAGATTTCAATCTAGCCCACGCACAAAGTTTTACACATACTACAAACAGAAACAGAAGGTATCAGCAAAAGACTATTCTTACATTGCTTCAAATTAATTTGCAACTATACAATTTTAATTGTAATATAAAAAGGGAAGTAATATAACAGAACAGGTATGAAGAGAAATATTTTCCAAACTTTTATTTGTGCACATTCATCAGGTGAAAAAGATAACTTTTACAGCTTCTTTGGTGCCCAATATTCAGCATACAAAAATGTAAAAGACTATTCACAAATAAAACACAAGCTCAAGCTAAAAAAAAAAAGTCTTAAAGGTAGTGCACATCGTGACAGCTTTGCTTATGAATACACAGAAATTACTGCAAAAATAAATAGAATGTCTTTTTAAAAGCAGCAATTTCATATCTTGTAAACTTCTGTTTTTACAATACAGCACTGTTAAGAGTAAAATCCAAAAGAACTGGAGTCTATACTGTGGCCATGAGCAAGTAAAAGAGTCTGTATTCCTCTGCTATGGTTGGTCCAGTTTTCCTTTTTGCTTTTAGTCCAATGTGCAGCAGTCTCTGAAGGTGCTCGGTTAGGGAACCTAACCATCAAGTGGTGAATTACAAAATTTATTTCCTGCTTTCAAACACGAATGGATAAATCTGTTCCACAGCACTGGCAACAGCCTTTACGTTTGGCCCTGAGACATAGTTTAAAAAAAAAAAAAAGGCAGTAGGAAGAGAAAAATCAGAGAATCAGAAATTAAAACAACAATAGTATCTTTAAAAAAACCTTAATATTATTAGCAATCACAACTTCATACCATAGACAATAATAATTTCTCCCCCATTTCTCCTAACTTAAGGAAGTTTTTCTCTGACCACTTTTCATGTGAAAGTCTTTTCTTGTGACTAAATCTGCAAGATATTCTACATTGATCAATGGACTGACTACAAATAAATAATACTGTCATTTAATTTCATAACAACTTGGCTGATTTCAATTTACTGGCTTAAACAGCCCAGAGAAGAGGCTGAGTGCAGAGGTAAAAGAAGTTCTTTTACTTATGTGAATCTTCTAGGAATTTGTATTTCTTCAAGCCTAGCCATTTTTAGCTCTTGCTTTAAAAATCTACCAACAAAAGCTACTGTTAAACAGTGCTGGATTTAAAAGAAGTTCATTTCAAGCAAGGTTATTTTAGGTTTGAAAATAATAGACTATTACTTTCTATCCTGGGTTTTGCAAATAGCTTCATCATTGATCTCAGGACAAAACCTGCAAGCCAGGGAATGGTTTTATCGTCTCAGGATGAAGCATATGAAGGTTATCTAACATGATTTATGAGCATCCAGGCAAAGAAAAGGAAAAACGACCTAGCAATGCTTTCTGGTGGTACTAGACCACTTTCCGCAATGAAAAATTAAGACTGCAAATAAGTGAGCAGTAACATGCCAGAAGATATTAACTCTGGATAGAAGCTTGTGATGCAGATAAAGGAGAACAGCAATTTCTCACATGCTTTGATGAGTGCAAACTCAGGGTTTTTGGAACAACACTTTAGACTTCAAAAGTTTCTTCCAAGTATAGAGAACTGTTCAAAATGACTCCCAAAACCAGTAACTTAAGCATAAGTTACTTGAGTATTATTGTTTTACATGCTCAGTCAGAAAGCAAATGGACGAGAATAGGATTCTTCCTGTGTTTTCCAAGTGGTCGAGTGAAGTACTCAGCTAAAACAAGCCTGGTGAAAGATACCTGTCTTCTGGGTAGATACTGCACCCTCCTTAAATTTGGCTGCTATTAGAAATGAAGGTTCTCAAGAAAGCCTTCTAAAAGTGAGAATATGAGTAGGCAAATAGTTCCAGCAAAAAAGTGCTACTCTCTGTAAGGCTGAAGAGTTGTGAAAACTGGATCATCATTCTATGGCATATAAGAGAAGGAAAAAAAACGAATGAAACAAAACAAACCTCCTAAACCATCCCCTCATTGCTCATTTTGGAGTAAAAGAAATAATATTTCTATCTATTACATGCCAGTGATTTTTAGTAGCTTTTACCAATGTAACCTAATCTTTTTATACTTTTCCCACTAAAAGAACCCACCTTCCTGGGTTTTTTGTAACATTTCTAATTACGTATCTCAAACAAAATTCTCTGAGTCAGAGGTATTACAAGTACTAGTACTACGGAAATATGAATCTTTAAAAGAAACTTCATCTGAATGCACTTGAGAAGGAGTGCAGTAAGGCTGAAAAGTAATTTAAAACATTTTTAGAATAAGATGTGTAAGATCCTGTACATTTTTTTTGTCTAGAAGAGAGGCAAAACAAAAGCCTACAAAATCAACAGAGGTCTGAGATATTTCAAACTTGCTGCACTATAAGGATGCAAAACTTTTATGTCTACCATATTTACCTTCATATTTGAAAGGAAAATTCTGAAAATATGAAAGTGATTTTGTAAGTAATGAAGTAATAAGAATCTTAAAGAGAAGCTGAATCTCATTAGGAGGCTGACAAGACATGCTGACAGCTTTTTATTACTGCAGTGATACTAAGGCTTCTTATTTATTTTAAATTTAGTTTCTAGTTTTGACTAGACCAGTTGCACTGTTCAGAACACATACTGCAATGCTGAAATATTTTTTAGCCCTTTGTTTTTAGATTACTAAATCTGATGGAAGTTTGTCTTCTTTAGAAAACACTGCTTCCAATATTTTGCAGGAAATGTTCCGCATAAACCTACATATTTGTTAAGGAATTAAGATGTGAAAATAAAAAAAACCCCTTACCCAGCTTCTGAACCAGTAGCTGAGCTCTAACAACTGCAAGACATAATTCCTGCTAAAGTGATACACAATTATTTTTTTGGTTCTGTAGTATTTTAACGTGTATTCTCTCAAAAACCTGACTCCTTGTACCTGGACACTGATGGAGGACACCTCACAAGCAAACAGGAAAGAGAATGAAAAATGAAAATGATGAAGAGAGAGGAAAAAAATGGCACGGCCTCTCCAAGACCCAGGACAATCATGTCTCAGATTACATGGGAAAAATCACTGATGCCTGTGATTCAGTGGTGGTTCTCTCAGCTGAGCTTTAACAGAAGAGAGCACAAGTCTGAAGAGCTGCAAACATTGGTCAACTTCATTTATGACAAATTGCTAAGCTCTCCTATAAGTTTCCATAAATCTCCAGTTTGGAAATATGTATTTATGAAAGGGATGTTAATGCTAAATGCAGTGTAGTTAACAGCACTACAAAAGGAAGAAAAAAGGAAAAATATTCAAATTTGGTTTCATGGAAGAGCCAGACTGTGTACATTCAGTCTAACTAATTTTCTGAACCTACCAATAATAACACTTTCTCTACAACTCTTCGGGCACTTTCACTCAAAAACAAACTAGGTGCTAGCACTGGGAAACTACATCTTTTCAGCATTATCTTTTGACTGTTTTAAACATCTTGCTTTCCCAAACCTACTGGCTCTAAAGTTAAATATTCCCAACAGGTTAAATACTTATTTTTTGACATTAAAATACCTGTAACTGTGATACTGCCTGTGGAAAAAATCTGTAAGGTAGCTCTGAGAGATTTTATTCTGTAACACACGGCAGGATGAAGTTCTGGTTCATAACTAGAAAACAAAATGAAAAGTAAAAAAGAGAGACCTAGAACTGAAAAATAAAAGCTTAAGAAGCATATCAGGACGAAAATTCTTTAAAATCCTACCGTACCTCGCATGAGGTCTGTTATTCTTCGTAAATTCTGGCAATCTGATCTCAAAGGGCATGTTGCACACTGCTAAAACATTCACCACTTTAAAATCTGTGAAAATTACCTTTTCAAAAGAGAGGAAAAAAAGACATTAAAAATTTACTTTACAGCAAGTCAGATGTATGGGTTGCAGAAAAAAAAAAGACAATGGTACTACTTTGAATATTTTGACGAGTCAAAATTAAAACCTTGAGACTGATGTCTTTCTAACAGGCGTCAAAAGAGTACTTAGTGGACTCAGATCATTTACATTATCCTTCTGTGGTGGAGTAACTGCTGAACTAGATACCTCACAGTTGTATCATGGTCACTACAGCAGTATGGTTGTAGTGCAGTTTAAGAATGAGACACAGAAACGACTCAAACTGCTGTACCAAACACCTCCCCACTGAAAAGAAACTAAATTTAACAGCTCATGGAACATCAAAGTAAGCAGAGAAAAAAGCTTAAATATTGTTGCAAACTTCTTTAACGCTTTGTTGTTATACACCATTTTTATTAAAGCTAAGAATAAGACAAAAGGTGACAGCTGTTTTGCTTTAAATGTCCAGTGGCCAGTAAAGCAAACTTTCTACTCTGTAACTTTCTGAAACCCAACTCAAACTATTTGCTTTCAGTTATTCTTTACCATGGACATTTTAGATGATGACAAAATAGCCAACAGACAACTGCTATACAAAAAAACCGCACTGCTGAGAGGTCGGTGTTGGCAGCGTCACTGGGGAAATTTTTACTCATTTTCTGAGATTGCCTAAACTTTAAATGGCCATTCTTCTTCAGTCTATACTTTTTAGAAAGATATTTAGAAAGAAGCAACTTAGCCTTTTAACCTTCAAAATACAAACTGCTCACTTTATGATAAAACTTGGTGTGTCCACCCTGGAAGCACTGTGCACCTCACTGACTTAACGTTCCATTCCAACTTTAGGAAGCTGGGTCCAAAGTACACATTTGTGACAGTAAGAGCGTCACACTTTTGCTGGGGTCTGATGCAGCATTACCAGCATAGCCTGCCACCACTGCCTTTATGCAATACCATCAAAAGGAATCTCTCCCTGAAAACAACAGTTACTGTGTCTATTTAATTGTCTGTCCCCAAACTGAACCTGTGTGTAAACAGCACAACAGACTATCAGGAAGTTTTAGAGTTACCAAATTGTGTCATTTTAAGTCGTTCATGTTGCTGTTTTTCAACCCTTACTGTGAAATGCAAGTGGTGCTCCTGACTAGTAATGTTAATCCAAGCCCAGATAAAAGAGGGTGTTTCCTGTCCTAAGTATTTTATTTGGCTTATTTCCAGCTGTGCGACATGACAGTGCAGAAACACTTTTTCCCCTCCCTCTTTAAGAGGCTCACACTTGCACTTATTAAGATGGAAACGTATCTGCTATTCCACCAGAAATGAGTGAAAATTATGTTCAAATGACAGTAAAGTTTCAGTACTTTTTCCAAATAAATCTTTTGAGATACTGTAAATTCTATCTAAGAAACATTTGTGGGTGATTCATATATTAAACCAAATTTGTTGTTCATTATCCAGTGAAGAAGCACTACTCTGAGCTGCCAAACCAAACTGAAATCCACAAAACGAAACAGCTTCTCTTTAACCAGCATCTGGAAAACGTATGCTGACACAAAAGGGGCATCTGAGTGAAAACACACTTACTGCTAAATTGTTATGCTCCCTCTTCTTTGTTTCTTTCTAAAAAATGAACTAGCAGCATTGCTTGAGTCATGCAAGTCCTTTTACATCAGAATTACCTGAAAACCTAGTTTCTGTAGACTACGAGCTAATCGTCTGGCACCAAATTTAGCTTCCTCTTCACTAGAAAGGAGAAAGAAAAGAATCTAGCATTAACAGAAATAGAGTAAACAGCTGTACACACACACACACACACCACAATAGGTACTCAGACTACAAAATGAATCATTATATAATGTAGCACATCAGCCATGATCTCATGGACAGCCTTCCCTTTATCTGACTGTGTTACATTTTAACTAGACAGACATTCAAATGGAGTCCTTCATGCCCCGTTTGAAGAATATCTTGGTACTTGGCTCCAGCTGAAGTGAGACATGTTTTGGTCATACATGATTTTAAGTATCCTTAATGGATAAATAAGATCATGGGTAGTCCGGAGTTAACATCCTGAACAATCCTCTTTCATTTTGGAACAGAGATCATACACAGAAAGTATGCAAATTTACTGTTGTACCTTACCTTATCCTTACTTCAAAATGCAGACACGTCTTAAAGGAATTCAGCTGTTAAGAGTTAAGTGAGTCTCAGATGCATTTGAACTGAGAGTCTGCTTTTGCTTCTTTCCAGTCCCTCAACACTATAAAACTTGATTAAATTCAGGTGGGGTTTTGTGAAAAAATAAGTGATATCCTCAAGAAAGGTCATCCCTTCCCAAGTCTCAACTTCTAGGTAAATACGCAAAATTCTTAAAGACTTCCCAAATCTCTTTAGGATATTCTTAATAAGGCAGTTTTCCCTGCTGCTCTCCCAAGAAGGCTAAACTGATATTGTTTAAGATTTCAACACTATCTGAGGCAGACACTTCACGCAGAAAACTTCCTCCCAAATACGTAGCTTGACAAGGATCTTCATGTGATCCAGTGTGAGCAAATCTAACCAGTGGCAAGTACCACCTCTTCTACATTTACAATGTTGTATTTTAAAATACACAAGGATCTAGAGCTAAAGAAAGAATCGTCATGAACTCACCTTGTGGCTCCTGTGCAAATAACTTTTCCTGAGGACCAAATTGTGGCCGTAATCCTAGGTTTCCTAAGCTTCATTAAAACCTTCTAAAAAAGAAAAGTGGAAAAATTGGAAATTAGCAGTAATTCAATTTCATACTGGAAAAAAAAATTATCTGTTACCCAAATCAACTAAAGTTACACTAAAACTTCCTTTATTTCGGATAGTCTTGAACTGCTCCTTTATCTCTTTCAGTAATTAAAAAACCCTAGATCCTGAGAAGAGCAAAATAAGCATGAAATGTATCAGCCAATGATTTGGTGTACACAAAATAGATTAAATTAAGGTATTTTTCACTGAATAAAAAGCTGAAAACCACGAGCACCATGCTGAGTTTTTTTCTTATTACAGTGAGTTGGCATTGCTGACTCCATATCAAGATATATTTTCTTGACACAGACATCAAATTTTGGGAGGCAAAACAGATCCTGAGGTGTAAGAGGCCTCATCCCAATATTCACCTCACTACATGCTGTTTCCTGAGACAGCATTTCATCACTCCCATTACTGCACATGTAGTGTATTACTGACTAAATACCTACCACAAGAGAAATAGAGAAATAAAATTCTGCTTTTCTCTATCCGCCATACACAGGTATCAGGCAGAAGAATGTTTAGCTTAAGGAACATTACTAAAAACAGATAATTGAGGTATGCTGAATCTCTTACCCCAACATCACGCTTGTATATCACATTTGCTCCCTCTAATGCAATCTTCCTCAAGTTTAAATGACATCTTGTTCTAAAAACACACACTACATTTGTGATTAAAATGTCCAGTGCAACATCACTGTCCGCATCCATTGGGGTGATTTACAACTCAATTTTCCCACCAGCTCACCACGAAGATCACATCCTGAGAAGCAAAAATGATAAAATTAAACATACCAATAGCAATCTGCCTATTAATGCCACTGTATACATTTGCCCCTTAAAAGAGACAAGAAGCAGAAGTGACTACACTCTGACTCACTTAACAGTGTGAGGGGAGGGCGAGTGTCTACATCCTTTGTGCTAGAAAATAGGAGGTAACTTGTTCAAAGCCATGTTGCCAGACTTAATAGAAATGAAATGCATATACATATATATATATGTAAAAGAATATTTTAAATTGCCAGTTAAATATGTTACAATTCTTACCAAGTATATTAGGACACTGTAAAGATTACCGAAATTTCTTCCATAGCTCCAGTGGATAATCTTGCCTCAGCTCATTTGAGGATGTCATTAGACACCTCAGGAAAATGCACTTCTCTGACTGAAGTTGATAATTCTGAACAGTTTGACATTTGTGTTGGAATGGATGAGCCTACAAATAACTTTGAACTAACACAGGTTACACAAACTGCAGTCTGTAGACAGCCTGCTGCCACAGCTTTCCCATCTTCATCCAGCACTCTTGGCCTATCTTTCCCAATAATAGCTTAAAGCAAACTATACAAAATGGTGGCAGCAACAGCCTGGGCTGACCCTCTGCACTGCCCATAGGAAAGCATTGTCTGGGCAGAGAGAAATCGAGTGTTTCTGAGGAAAAGCACGGGTAACTGAAGGCACAGGATGGCCACCCAGTGCATGTACTGCAAACCTAAGGCACCCAGGAAGCATCCAGGCTGTGAAGGCACAGGATGGCCACCCAGTGCATGTACTGCAAACCTAAGGCACCCAGGAAGCATCCAGGCTGCCCATGCACATCAAAGGCGACACTCCTTACACACACCTCAACTGGGAAAAAGAATCCTAACACCAGGAGTTGGGCTACCACTCACTCCAGCCCAAGAACACCCAGCATCTCTTCAGTAACCATACAAAGCCAAGACAGCAGACATCTCGAATAGATCTCAGGTGAAAAAAAGGAGAGGGGAAAAGAATAAGATCATTGGTACACAGTGAAAAGGACTTACATAAAAATTTTAGCAGTATTTCATCCAAAATAAACAAAAAGGAAAGCAAAGAATAAAATCAAAGAAAACGTGTCACATAAGTGAAATGCTCCACATGGTCATTACCATGGAAGAAGCAGGACACCATGCAGCAAGAACAATAACATACCTAACAGACCATAAATATTTATATCACTTTAAATGTTTTGGCCTTACGTTCCATATTAGAAATCTTCAAGACAGAATACTGATGTTATTATCAGTATTTTCATCTGACTACAACTCCCTAAACATTGTGCCATAGTCTATAATTGAGAACTCAAGGTGCATCTTTGACTACCCCTCGCTGACAATACAGAACTAACAAACTACATGGCAGACATGCACAACGTACTGGGTCAGCTGCTGTGGTGGTTACTGCTTACACTCTGCAGCTTGTTTCCTGCTGAAAGAACTATTCTGTAATTGTTGGCTTGTCCAGTATAAGAAAAGGCAAGATGGATGATAATACAGAAAAGAGATGAAGAAACAGCAAGAAGAAAACAGAAAAACCAAAGGTTATGTGTGGGGGTGGAGGGAATGCAGGAAAAGAAGAGAACAAACAGTAACTAATTAGTACTCCCAGATCTCTTTTTTATCTTTTTTATTGAACCAAAAATTACATGAATCCTCAAAGTTAGAGATTACTTATCCCATCTGGTTTTGATGGACTACTACAGATTGGGCAAGTAATTTATGGCACCAGATCCAAAGATAGCACATGTGCAGATTTTGAATGGCATGCAGGCAGGGCCATCACGGAGCTGGAACCCATGGCATTTTCAGAGAGGCATTTGTTTTCCACCCTGGCTCCAGCTCCCGGCTCTTGCTGAGTTCATTTACTGGAACTCAGGAAAGATTGTCAACAAGATACCTCCAATCAGTAGTGTCTCCTAATTATCAGCAAGCGCCTGCTGGCACACTGAGCCTCTACATTCTGAAAGAACACCACCATCATGCATAACACCCTTGAAAGGTTGCTAACATCTAAGCAAACCACAGTACCGTATGATAATGTCCCCATAAAATATGGCTTATCTTAAAAAGATCCAGGGAGAAAAGTCACGTGCTCATTCAGAACAAAGGGAAAAGTGGTTGAAAAGAGAGGAAAATTACAATTTAAAAGGAAAAGATCTATTATTAAGGCAAAAAGGCGGCTGTGGAGCTGTCAGCAAGGATGTTTTCAGCAATTACAATGTATCTTGGTTAGAAGTACGATCTACTTGTACAGATTTTAAGGGTACAAAAATTACACAGATTACAGTGGTATACCCCTATTTTAATTAGCCATGCTCTGAAAGCCCAAGACAACAGACACTAAGAGAGGGGCTTTTTAATTTGAAATTGTATATATTATGTCAATGATTTCGAACACACCCATTCCTATCAAGATACAAATACAATGTTAAAACTTTTCCAAGGCATGGTTTGGAAAGATTGGGTAAACCAAAATGTTTCTAGGCTCGGATACTTGTGATCAAGCAGTACGCAAGTGTAACCTATCACAATCTTTGACTTAAACTTTCATTTTAACGTCTCACACCTTACCTACAACAAAGACAAAAAATAATCTAGAGAGAAGATGTCCTGTTACCTTTCTTTGGGAAGGCTCAAACAACTTCAAATTCATAGGAACCATGAGAACAAGAGCAAGTTAAGCTTTTTTAAAAAATAAAAATACATGGACTACATAAAAAAAAAAAAAAATCTGAGGAACATATTTACAAAAAAGGTCTAACAATGTTCAAGAAAGAAAGATGTTCTTATTTACACATATCTCCAGCAGCATGACCAGCTGGAACATTCTGATCCTCCTCTTTCCCAGTTTTCTCTGGTATTCTCTGCTATTCATACACGCTACCGGAGCACCAACTGTTATTTCCCAAAACCTGAATTTCTGCATTTCTATATCTTTTCTGCAAAATGGGGAAAATAGTGCTCCTTACATATAAGCCTATTTATATTCCATACTTACGCAGTTACACTTGCAGAACAGAGGTTAAGTGGAAACCAAACATCTGGTTCTTTCCAGTTCTGGGTTTGCAAATGCTTAAGTTGATTTTATTGAGCTCAGCTTGGGTTTTGTTGATTAATTCTGCCCTTTGAAGGTTCTCTCATCTGAACTGTAGAATTTTGGCAGTCTAAATCTCATTTCCAAAATGATGTTTTGCCAGCTAATGCTAATTTAATATTAGGTTAAATTTAAAAATAATTTGTCTACATGTACAGCATTTCTTTTAAATTATGTACTTCATCTGACTTTCTCCAACATAAGAAACTAGCTAACTTTGATTTCAAGTTGTTTTGCACCAGCATAACACAATCTAACCCGACAGAGGAAACAAGTTTAAATACATCTCTGCAGAAGTTTGCATTATTTTGTTTTATTGGGGAAATTTTAGAAGTTTGCTCTTGCTTTTCAACATAGATTTCAGGGATACATCTGGAATATTACCCTAAGAGAAAAAAAACAAACAAAACAGGAAGGAAAAAAAAGTAGATGGATTAAGCACGATCATGAACACAAAAATAAAAACAACAACAAAAGCTAATGCAAGGATATTTGACACTGTAATGTATCCTACACTGAAACTAGAGAAACTCCACAGAATAAGAAATACTTTGGAGGGAGGAATGAACACAAAAGTTCTTAAAGCATTACCTATACATCCACTGTTAGAACTATGGACATACTATTTTAGATGCTCTATAAACACACATGAAGACAAAAGGCCCTGCACTGAAATCTTACAATCTAAAAAAAACCAGCACTCTGTCTTCAGAAAGTTCCAAACCAACCACAGCACCATCATCAAAGAAAGAGGAAAGGCACTTGGGATGGGGTATATAAACAAAGTATTATTTTAAGCTCTTGACTACCTTTGATCCAAGAAACTCAGAGCTATAAAGGTAGATGGGGGATATCTAACAATGGTTATGTTAATGTCAGAACAGTTTAATAAACACCTTTTTCACCAGCAGTCTAAGTATAAGCAACTTCTACTGGTTATTTTTAACCTTTCTCCAAAGCAGTTCACAAACTGACCAGCTCCACAAACAAGTCCAACAGCCCAGCTGAAGGGATATTGATCATTACTGCATCAGTAGACATTTGTCAAACTAATGCCTGAAAGGCATCTTTGAAGAAGTTAACATGAACCTCTGCAGGATATTTCCATATGGGAATGGAGAATAAATAAAGCCTTTCAGGAATGGGGAGAGTTGATTACATCCTTCCACTGAAGATGTACTTTTAAAGATTTATGTTCAGCCCCTCAGAAAACAGGTCCATATGAAACGTTGGAGGTGACAGACCTCTGAAATCTGCTTGAATCCTTAGACACAACATAGCCACAGTGGCAGGTGAATGATTCCCTGAAACCAAGAGCAACATATGGATGTGTAGAACATCCTCTGGTCCAAACAACTTTCTTAGTTACTGAGCCAGTGGGGCAAGCTTTTACTTTCTGTTGCAATGGCAAGTTAAACTGTGCCTAAAGCAAAAGGCCATCTTGAAGCCACTATTCTCACCTTTCAGGATTTGCACAGTCATGACTACTTATATTTTGGTGGAGAAAATTTTCAGATACAAGCAAAGCCAGTATCAAAGCAGGGACTTGTTCAATTAGATCAATGCACAGAATGATAATATCAGCTATACCATAAGCAAGTAGGATCTTAAACCTGCTGTCAAATCTGTTGGATAAGCCTACTGCATCTCCGTGGGGTCATACAACACAAATCCATTTGCAAGAATAAAACCAAAGAGTGTATAGAGCAAGACAAGAAAGCATATTTTAAATAATTCATAACAGGCCATTTTCCTCAAATCTTTCTCTCATCAAAAGGTCCATTCATATTCAAAAAAAGATGCGCTTGAACTCAAGTTTGTGCCATTTTTCCCTCAGAACATCCAGGAATACCTTAATGCCAAGCAGTAAGAAGAGTCCTTTTGGTCTTTAAAACATGTGGAAAATCATCATATGCATGACAAAAGTCTGAAACAACAAGTTCAGTGGCCATTCCAATTCGATGAAACGTCGTAAGAAAAGTAAAAATGTTTAGCTGTAACAAAATATTTTAAGGCAACGGGTAAGCTTCTCACCCCCTCCCAGTCAAACATTTTTACCATTTGCGTGTCCCAGCTGTGGAAGCACGAGTACCCTTCCTATTCCCGCTGCTGGGAATCTCACTCAAAGCCCTACATGCACCAGCGTCACAACGCTCTGGTCAACAGCTAGTTCTCCCCGCTCAACCCCAGCCCGAAACTTCTGCGGCCGGCACGGCACAAACAAAGCGCAGGCAGCAAGGCGGCCTGGCCACGCCGGGCTCCGCCGCTCGGCAGCGCCGGCTTGTGCGGGCATCGGCCGCCGCAGGGCACGGGGCCGCCACAAAGCCCTCGGGGCCGGGCGCGGGCCGGCCAGGCTTGTCGGGGAACGGGCCGTTCCCCCGCAGGATGCCCTGCCCCTTCCTCTCCCTCCCTGCCCCGGCGGCCCCGGCCACGCACACCCTCCCGCCCCGGGCGCGATCGGCACCGCGGCGGGAGGCACCGGGAGGGCCGCGGCGAAGCGGGGGAGGGCCCGCGCCGCCTCCCTCACCTCGGCCGGGCAGGGGCGGCGGCGGAGAGGGGCGGGACGCGGGGGCCCAGCGGCGGCGGCGGGTCCTGCCGGGCAGGGCCCGCGGAGCCGAGACGCGGCGAGGGGGAGGAGGAGGAGGAGCGCGGCCCGTCGGCGGGTGGCGGCCGTTACCGTGCGGGCGGGCGGCCGGGCGGCGGTCGGGGCAGGGCAGGGCAGGGCGCAGCGCGGTGCCGGTCGGTGGGTGCCGGTCACCCGGCGGCGTTCCGGGTGCTGGGCCGACTCCCCGCGACAATAAACATCCCCCGGCGCCGCGGGCATAGACGCGGCGCGGCTAGAGCGGCCGCCGGAAGTCACGGCGGCGGGAGGGAGGGAGGGGAGGAGGGGAGGGAGGGGGCCGCGCTTGCAGGGCTTCCGCTGTCGTCCGCCGCCCCCGGAGGCCCGGGTACAGCCCGGGACGGGCCCGCGGTGCGCGGCTTCTCACGGAATCACGGAGCGGGTCATGTCGGAAGGGACCGCAGTGGGTCATCTGGTCCAACCTCACTGCTCAAGCAGGGTTGTCCCAGAGCACATGGCACAGGATTGCGTGCAGACGGTTCTTGAGTATCTCCAGTGAGGGAGATTCCACAACCTCTTTGGATAACTTGTTCCAGTGCCTCGTCACCCGCACAGTAAAGAAGTTCTTCCTCATGTTCATCTGGAACTTCCTGTGCATCAGTTGCTGCCATTGTCTCGTGTCCTAAAGCTTGTAAAACTGATAACAGGCTTCAGCTCGACCACGTCACCTCTTTAGCTTGCTACAGCCCCCTTGGTCTCTGGCTTGGCCGCTCCACACGTACTCTGACTAAACCGAGTGGTCAGCGTTGGTCTGACAGAAGCCAGCGGGCATTAGAGCTCACAGCAAGAGCACGCTGCCAGTATTGCTGCTCCATACATGCCTGTTGTACTGCAGCAGGACTGTCGCCACTGCCTCCTGTCTTAAAAATTATTTGAATTTTTTTTTTTAAATTTAAAGTGATTTTATTTGGTATTGAAGGGATAGTCCACAGCACTAAACCGTGGGAGTTTGGTGTGTGAGCAGGCTGCTCACTCCAAGTGAAAAAAAGATATGAGCAAGTGACTGAGAAGTCTCAAATATGCCCAAGTCCCTTGAGTTCTGTGAGGCCCTCAGTACTTTTTTTTTTGTGATTCTAATGTTAAAACAACTAAAGTAAGACTGCTGTTTTGCACTCTTTCGATATGCAGATTGTTTCATCCTTGCAAAGTGAGCACATGGTGCACACTTAGACAAGAGACAGAAGGGGACATGTGGACACTGGGAGTGCCTGGGATGGCACTGGTTCTCTCTGTCCAGGACAGTCCTCCAGATTTGGCACTGTCCCACCTGTCTGTCTGTAGGGAGTAGAGCCCGTGATGAACTACCTTTCAGCTACACTTATATTTTCTCTTGGAAAAGCTGTCGTACTTCACTTGGGAGCCCAGGAATGTGCCTGCAATGTGGCCCATTAAGGACTCACTGCCCAGTGAGTCCTTGACAAGTGAAATATATGTCAAGTTGACTTCAGATTTATAAAGAACATTGTTCATGTATATATATTTATATGGGTGTACTGCAGTGTATTCACTGTATTGACAATTTTCTGAAACTGAGGTACTGTAATTATGTACTTTGGTTATGTGACGTGGTAGCAGAATAGCTTTAATTAGGATAGAAAGAACAGTATGAAATTTAGATTTTGAATTCTTCAGAGTTGGCATGTTTTCTTCTGCTAGATTCAGTTTAATCTTTGAAATGCGTGACTAGGTTCGCTTGTCAAGAATAAGTATTTCAAGTTCTCACTTCAAATCAGCTGCGAGTAGACGGTTTCTCTCTCCTATTCGCAGGCTGCCTGTACACCGGCGTGTGACAGCGCTGCCACCCTGTGGCTTCCTACAGACACGGATCCAAGCGGAACCCACCGCCTTCGGGCGAATACAGGCAAGCGAGGCAAGCTTTTGGAAACCAGGATTCTGAATTTACCATAGTTCAGTAACTACGCACGGTATATCCAGCATTTTTACAGAGTGCCTTAAGGCTGGTTTTGTTCTTTATGGGCTTCAGGCTCTGAGTCATTACAATTACACAGCTAAAGTGGGGTAGAGTGTTGTGATGTCTTCACTCTGACAGTTCTTTCAGGTTCTGGATGGCTGTTTCACAACAGATGCTAATTTGGTTTTTTCTGAATAGCTGGTCACATCTGCAAGTTATGAAGAAAATCTTTATAAACCCTGATTTTGCTTGAATTTTGACTAAGCTTTTGTTTTTTCAGCGTAACCTTAAAGGTTTACAGAAATTCAAAACAAAGTGTCTGCAAGCACACATTACCACTGTCTGTCTCCACATGCTTGCTCTTTTCAGGGTAAAACTTTTTCTAGCACATATTCCTCAGAATTGTGCAGTCATTCCTGGATGTTAAGAAAATTATTTTTGCTGATGAAGAGATGAATACTTACCATTTCAAAGTTTTGACTGCTTTGTCAGCCTGAGCTTTTCCTGTTTAGACTAGAATGTTCTGAAGATTGCATCTTTAGATATATACTTGGAAAATGTGCAAATGTAAGCAAGTAGCTATGATCACATTAATGTGGAATGCAAATAAGGTGATTGGGCACCTACCTAATTTGACTTGTAAGTTTATCAGTTGTGCTGCAATTTTATTCTATACCTATCTAGTTTACAAAACTGGTTGTCCTGTTCTTGCCTTCTCCCCTTCCTGGTCTCCATTCCTCCATGCAACTCTACATTGGCTGCATGGCTTCCTCTGCTAATATGACTGAGATGCCAAGGATCTGGATCTTCATGAGGTTCTAACTTACCAGGTGGCTGTATGGCATCTGACAGAGAAGGCACAGAGGCCATTTCTGACACTGTCACTTCCTTACTACATGATTACATTTTTCTATGCCTGTATTTCACAATCCCTTGTTTGGGAAGTAAAGAGGAGATGGAGGTGTGGGGAAGGTGTTTCCTGTGCTTGGACATTCTGCAGCATGGAATCGTGGGCTGCTTGGGAGTATCAGTAATAGTGCAGTAAAAACAAGGTAACTGAACTTTAGGACACTGCACATGTTTTTTGTTCAGTAATGACAGCAGTGAGATTGAATGAAGATGCAATTTCGTTGAGTTGTTATTCAGCAGTAACTGCAGGTTTCTGTAAAAGGAAATTTCTCATCAGACTGAAGCAAATGCTTGGTTATCTGGAGTTTTCTGTTTTTACAGGATTAACTTTCAATCAGATAAGATCCTGTGCAAGGTAGACTTGGGGAAGTGTAGGGGGGAGAGAAGAAAGCTGGATGGCCCCTTGAGGCAGCCCACAATGAAGGCTAGCTGGAGAGTTTTATGCAGCTGTGTTGTAAATACTGTGATGTCTGAGTGGAAAACTGCATTGAAGTATTCGTGTTTGAAGAGGAAGTACCTAGGACCAACCAATGGTTGTGGATCTTCCATGGAAATGACCTTGTGTGAAATGGTCATCAGCTGCAAACGTGATACTGCAGGTTAATTATGAGACGTCTC
Source organism: Coloeus monedula (assembly GCF_965178545.1). Lineage (NCBI taxonomy): Eukaryota > Metazoa > Chordata > Aves > Passeriformes > Corvidae > Coloeus > Coloeus monedula. Next base: position 62,993,704 of record NC_138782.1, read on the forward strand.
TCAGGCTGGCAGCCATCAGGGAATGAGCAAGAAGTCTGTCAGGAAAGGAATCCTTTGCTCCAGGGCTTAGTTTATCAGGTGAAACAGTAAACTCATCTGTACCTTCTCACACCTCTCTGATGATGTACAGTATGATATTTCATGCCAGCACTGTTAAACAGTTACCTCCCTGCTGTAAGTGGCACTTATACCAGCTCCACAGAATTCAAACATTCTGTTTAATTTTATAATATATATTGTTTTATATGTTTGTTTATAGAAAAGATAAATATAGTTACTACATAGCATGTAAATATTTATGTCACATTTTTATAGTGTGTGTATATATATTGCATAGTGTGTATATCTATATATTGCATAATATATATTGCTAGGTACACTATTTAATATAAAATAAGCATATTAAGAAAATGGTGGTGAAGCATCCACCATAAAAGTCAAACTACCAGAATGAGCCTTTTCTTTAGTAAACTTTACAATAATTTAATACATATCTGTAGTTTCAGCCTCTGTGACTGACTGGTATTTACAGATTATGCATACTGACTTCTGTTGGCAGTAAGAGAGAAGCATGGGGAAAGTACAATCAGAAGACTGAGTGTGAGGGAAATGAGGAGAAGAGATTTGTGGGAAGATAACATTGGCTCCTCAGCAGCTTCCCTGCAGTGCTGTATCTGTAGCCAAACTGGGGCCGCTGGCCTCAACACCTCCTGTCCACCTTGCTTCCTACCTGTCATAGGTTAGCACACTACCCCAGCAGAACTATGTTAAGCATGTACAGACAGCACCTACTGGCTGTCTGAATTCTTCCCATGGACTTAAGTAGAGGAATATCTCAATTTCACATCTTGGGATGAGGTTAACTTAAATGCTAATTGGCAATGGTGAGAAAGAGATACTATGAGGGCATATGTCAAATGTTGGTGTCAGGGAACTCACAAGTCAGGTAGAAAAGGTACTGCAGAGCTAGGTAGCAAATGAACAGGTTTTCAATGTCATAATTTAGGGTATAATATTGTTTAAATCTCATGTTATGTTTGTTCTCGAACTTGGCCTCTTGCTTCTAATGATCTTTAGTCTTCATATATATTAGTTATGAGATACAAATAGCAAACAGGGTCCCCACTAAGATTTTTTGGCCCATAAAAGAAGAAACCAGCTTGATCTAGAAAACAGGTGAGAAGAGCATGAGACTGAGGTGAGACAAAGGCATCAAGTATCTCAATTGCTGTAGCTTCTAAGGCTTCAGTGACACTGATAAATAAAACAAGGCTGAGGCTTCTCTTTCTTTGTGCTTGGGTTTTAGCAGGATACTTGCTATGCCTTTGGCCTCACTTTTCCCCAGAAAGTATCCAAGCATGGTTTTGGAGTAGCATATGCCAGGGACTGTTCTTAACCTCTGGTTAGTGGGATAAAACTTAGGTATGTGTGGATGTGACCCCAGCCACAGCACTGACGGTCGGAGCCAGAGCATGGTCCATAGCCTGGTTTATCTATTCTAGTAAGTGTAGATGTAGATATAGATATACAGCCTGAGAGGATCACTCCATACACCTTACTGATTCCTATCTTTGTACTGAGTTCAAAGAGCAAACATCCCTGGTGATTTCAGTGTGCCTAGGAGAACAGCCCATGGGTTTGTGCACCAGAAGAGCTGGTGCCCTAAACCTACTCCAAACTTACATGTGAACCTTCAGCCAGTCATTTGTCATCTCTTTTTCTTCCCATCTGTATAATGATAGTGGCCTCCTGTAGAAAAACATTTGGTCATGAGGGGACAGCCAAATGCTGCAACTCCTGTCTTCTATGTACTTTGTGTATTGTCTCTGAGATGCCAGGAGTGTAAAAGTCCCTATGTAAGAAAAAACCAACATGTTATCAAGCGAGGAAGAACTGTTCCCGTTCTGGTCAGCTCAGCCATCAAAAAGCATCACAGGAAACAGGATGCTGAACCGAGAGGCCGTGCTAACACTTCGATTGCTTGTGCCACATGATGGTCTTTGCCTCATCCCTGACAGGGGAGGGAAGTGCTGCTGCAGCAGCCTGGGAAACCATCCAGGGACAGTTATCTGTATGAGCACATCCCTGGGAACGCTCTCTGCCTGTGCCCACTCCTCCTCCCCTGCTGCTGCTGTGCAGGCTTTCACAGATGTTCCTCCCAGAAAAGGCAGCTGCAGCTCTCAACCTCCTGGTTTCCATCTCCCCGGTGGTCTGGCTCCACCCATCTGTGATGGAGCTGCTGATAGTTCCTCCCTTCCCTAACCCATCCTGCCGCAAGGACTGAGCTGCAGTAATCAGAGGAATTATTCTATGCCTTTTTCTCCCTTTCCTCTTGTCTCCTGGCTGTGTAGCTATACCCTTGATTTCTTTCCCTAGTGTTTCTGATCCTTGTTTCTTAAGCAACTTGTAAACAACCAAGAGAAAACTCAAGACTGTAGATAATCCATATTTACAGTTGGATATAGTCTTATAGTTTACATGGCAGCCTGAAGTCTAAATAAGGATTGGGGTTTTTTTCTCTGCTCAAGGAAAAGGAGCGCTTAAAATTTAAAGTGAAGGAAGGATTTGCACTGGTTTTTATTTTCTTGCTTTTGTTATGATCTTTTTTTTTTCTTGCAAGGAGGTTTTGAGGGTGGTGTAACTGAGCACACGCACGCGCATTGGCTTGAAAACGCATTTCATCTGTTTACAAGTTTCAGTTTAAGGGCAAAACCCTAAGGCAAGAAAATGCGTCATCCCTGCACTATTGTGACCCTAGGGTATGTCCGTGCCGCATTTGGGAAATGGGATGACTGCATGCGTGGGCCTACTCAAAGTTAGTTTTATACTCAGAGACACCAGTGTCCGAAGTGAAGAAAAATCAGTTACTTGCAGAACTTTTCTGGGTTTGCAGTCTGCTGGCAACTGTCCTCTCAAAGGTAACACGTGGCTTTTCCCCATCCTTCCCGGAGCACAGCTTTTAGGTCAGACCTATGACATCTTCTCAGGATTGTAGAAATTCCCCAAGCCATAATACATCAGTAACTTTGCAGCACTAGCGACAAAAAAGTGCCATTATTACTGGTTGTGCCACTTCCCATCCATGAAGTATGCTGGGCTGAAGAGCATGAAGCAATCTGTGGTTGAATAGTGAGCACAAGATGGTGGGCCTGCATTTGATAGCACAGCCTTAATATGGGAATGGTCAGTGCTACATGGGCCAGCAACGGACATGAACATTTTGAATCTGGCTGCTGGGAGAAATTCTGTATGGAGGTTTTTCCAGGTGTGTATATACATGGAAATTACAGGATGCTTGGTTGTTTGCTGCTACAAATTTCAATTTAATTGAAATTAAAATTCATGTCAATGTAATTGAAATTTCTTTTGTAATCCTGTCGCTTTTGGGAGACTGTGAGTGCTAATCTGCATTCAGATATCCAGACAAAAATGAAAACATTCTGCAATTTCATCAGATTATACCCTCCACTTGTACACCAGATATCTGTAAGTTTTGTTCTCTTTTAGAAAGTTTATTACCTGCAATTAATTAATGTGTTTTGCATATTCTAAATTTTTTTACTACAAAATACAATGAGAGATAATGACAGCAGGGTTTTGGCACAAATTGTCTTCTAAAAAATATATGTAACTTGTTAACAAGGAAGCAAGTTTTTTTCAGGCAGACACAATTGAGGGGTCATAAATACAAATACTTCAAGCAAAACTGTGCTTGTGATCTTATCACTATGTTCAGGATTCAAACCAGCTTCCCTACAGAAGAAACCACACAGATTTTCTGTGTCTTTTATTTTCTGGGGTGAGTTGGGAATTTTGACCTTGGAGGCACTTTGAAAAATAAGCTATCTTGCACATGTTCTCCTTATGCACCTTGAAGTTTGAGGGCACGACCAGCACTTTGGCCTTGCCGCCCCAGTCAGCGCCCAGAGCAGCATGGCATTTTGCAGGTGTCTGCAATGTGGTTTCTTGCTATGCTGATGCTTCAGGCTGGCAGATTTCCATCCCAGTGAGAGGATAAGATAAGCCTAAAAGGTATTTTCTGTAAGACCTTACAGACTGTGAATGCTTCTGCGAAGCGGTACAATGTCAGCAGCAAATCCAGGAGCCTGAGCACTGAGTCAGCACTGCAAATTAAGGATTTGCTAGTCTCTAGCTGAATTGAAAAATGGTAATGAAGTAGCTGGGTGAAACTGGTTTCTTTACAAAGAAACAAACAAAAAAGAATACCAGTATTAAAATCAAATGGAACTAAACTACTTTTATAGAGTTCTTATCTTAAAACACATAGGTCCATAAGCAAGTTTTCTATGAACTTGTATGCTGTGACTGAAGCAGCATTTGGAGCTTCATCTACAGCTGACATTCTGCTCTATATGCTCTGCTATCTAATAAAGGCTGAGCTCATATTGAAACCCTTCCTTCTGCTGCAAAATTTATAGACTTTTTCTTTACTCAGCTGCCTGTTTTCACACATGGAAAAAAAAATTAAAAATTATAGTAACTTAGTTGTCTTTGAGACCTCTGTCAAATCTAGCTGAAATCAGGCAATGAATTCAAATAGTACTAGGAGGGAATGTATACAGACACTCACACAGCTGCATCTACGTCCATGTAGATACAGAAAGATAAACCAAGTCAACTTTTTTTCCACATGAAAAAGGGGTATAAGTATATTTTGGTAAATATTAAAATGCATCACTTTGTACAGAAAAGCAAGAAAGCAAACAAAATATTTTCTTTAAAGTCATTGACATCAATATTTAAACCTGTTCCCTCTTTTTCTTAGCACATTTGTGAGTTCCTTTCAAAATCATCAATTGCTTCAGTCAGACTAAACATACATTTTCTGTTTGCAAATATTTTGCAGTAAAATTGCACTCAGCAGCAGGGTAGAATAATTTCATTCATTGTTCTCCTGAAGTGTGTGGTAGAACTCTTAATTCATGTAAGAAACTTGGGCTGTTGAAGCCAGCTGCCATCACTGTCAGGTCTGTGCCCTTACACAAGAGGTCAGTGGACCAGGAGGTCCCAGCCACATAAATGCCTCTGGAAAATATGTTCATTGTGTTCAAAATTGAAATAAAGCCACTACTTGTTTTACAGTCAGAGTAAAGTCGTTATTTACCTTTCTGTGTACTGCTGGTTGCTTTTATTTTTTTATTGTTGCTTTTTTGTTTGTTTGTTTGCTGCTGAACTGTTGCTCAGAGGCAAGGACTGAGGAAGGTGCAGGATGCTTGAGGAATAGTTTAGTCCTCAGGAGGCTTGCAATGTAGACTGCTAGATAAAGTGAACAGCAGTACGAGAAGCAATGGTGTCTACTGCCAGTGTGTACACAGTAAGCATCTTCAACACTTACTGCTCCTGCAGCTTTTGGCACATGGCTACTGCTGTGTTCCTCATGTTTTATGGAGTACCATTGTATTTCCCCCTTCCCTTTCTTCAATGCTGTATTTCAGGTGGCGAATGAAAACTGCATATGGTTCTTTAGGTGGGAAGATACTGAGTGCAGTTAGCAAGCATTGCAAGGCAGGGTGGCAAAGAAGCATGTGTTAGAATATTCAAAATTTGACTCAATTTTATGCATATCTCAGATGCATATCAATTTCTGCTTTCTAGAAAGAAATCAGCACCTCGCTATGAATCTTGACCAGGCATTAATTAATATGGATTTAAGTTGAGATTTTGAGTGGTTAAATACAACAGTTAGTTTCAATTCAGTGAGTAAATCTAGAGGTTAAAACGTACGTTTGCTGTATCAGTCATCTGCCCTTAGCTTAAAGCCGGGGACCTCTATTCTGTCTCCCTTTAACAGACCAGCAATTCCCACTGAATTTACCAGTGCCTGTGGCAAAGAAATCAGCAAATCAGCCTGTTCAGCTGTGGTTACCAGAGTCGTTCGTCTCTTCAGCAAAAGCTGTGTCTGTTCAAGGTCTGTGTGTAGCCGCAAAGCCAGTCAAGCCCCGGTGTGTAACTGCGCGTCTCACCTGGCGCAGTCCCGTCCACAGCAGTGAAGTTGCACATGGTTAGGCCAGGCGCAGAGGTCTGTTTTTAATTGTGTGGGATGGAGATAAAGCTGTGCAAAAGTGAAATTAAACAGCTCTCCCTTTCAAAACCATTAGGATGATACAGCAGGCCCTGGCCCTTTTCATAATGAGGGCCGAGATGTTTGCACAGCCCTCGGTTCACAGCGAGCTACTTTAATTAAACCTAACCTAGCCCACGCATGAACCCGACTGGCGAATTTGGGTCGCCTGGAGGACGTGCCACCTCGTCCAGTTATCTCGGGGGAAAGTGGGGGATGAGAATAAACACAATCCAGGCTGCACGGATGCCCGGGGCAGCTCAACACCGGCCTGTGGGGTATATCCGGAGGAAGAAGCCCCCGGGAGGGTCTGTGGCCCCCGCGCTGCCTGTGACCGCGCCCCGGGCCCTGCCGCCGGCCCCCGCAACTAGCGGGGACGGAGGGCTTGGTGTGGGGGACGGCCCTGCAGCCCCTGCTGCCCCTCTCCTGCTTTCGGCAAGAAAGTACCCAGGTATCAAACGGAATCAAGGGATGGTATTGAAAGAGCAAGTGAGGCGGAAATTTAAAGCCCCTCTGCTAATAATAACAGTATAAATAACCGAAGACATCTTGTAAACAGTGCGGTCATAACCCTGAAACATTAAACAGCGCGGTGGGATCTGGCGCATCAGCTGCCGGCGGCCGCTGCCGGTGCAGGGGGAGCGCCCCGCACTCCTGTTTATCTCAGCCTCATCTCCCACGGGCGCGCTGATCGATAGAGAGGAGATGTTTAAGTTAAAAATTCTCGGCGCTGAGGACCGACTGTACTTCATCAATAGATCACTGCTCCTGTCCCCGCGGAGCGGAGCGGCCGGAGCGGCGGGGGCGACTCCCGCAGCGCCCGGGCGCCGGGCTGCGGAGCCGGGCCGGGCTCCCGCGGTGAGCTGCGGACCCAGTCACCCCCTCCCCCAAGGGTTCGCTCCAGGTCTTTAGCTCCGGGGAAGCAGACCTCCCGTGGCCCGGGGTGGAGAGGCGGGATCCCCGCAGCGCGGCCGCTTCGCGGAGCGGCGGAGGCTCTGTCCTTTCCCCGCCGAGCCCGAGTCTCAAACGAACACTTAACACCGCTCTGTGTTCAGTAGAAAGGAAGGTTTATTCACAGAAATAGAGCAGAATCTGCTTGAAGAAAATATATCTATATATCTTTAAGGTGAATTACTTCATAGAGATGACTGTCAAAGTCAGTTTTTCTAGGCATCTACATATTTCACAGGTCTCAGACAAAAGATACACGCGTGGTAGGTTTTGTTTGATCTCTGTCTTTTCTCTAGTAGCTCTTGAACCAGCAAGGCTGTGGTTGCAGGACACTCGACTGTACACGCATTTAATAAAGTTAAATAGAGTCAGAATCTCTCGGGGTGGATGGAGTCTTTGCTAGGGCACATTTGGTCTCCTCTGCGCCGGGAGAGCGGCTCTCCCCGTGGCTCTGCCCGGGGCCCGGGGCAGCGGCGGAGCCGCGGCGGGTCCCTGCCCGCCCCGCCGCCCGCTCCACGGCCACGCCGGGACGGACGCTGCTGGCCCGGCCGCGGGGCTCAGGATGCTGTCGGGCCGCACAAGCGGTTTGTGTTCACCACTTCTTTCAGGTCACTCTCGGGTTTGCCGGCTACCATAAAAGGCCAAGTCTGTAGCCAGGAAAAGACACGAGTGGGAAGGGGGTTACATATGGAGAAATGCACATTGCAACGCTCATATCACCAGCGGGTCCGGCTCGGGAGCGTCCGGGGGGACTGAGCCCGGCATCCACCACCTGAGTCCACTTCGGGCAGCGCCCAGCGGGGCTCAGGCTCAGTTGCCGGTGCCTTCGGCAAGGACCCTTCTGCCTTTCGCCGGCGGCTGATGCCGCTCCGCCTCACAGCCCCGGCGGGCCCCACCGGGCGACCTCGGGGCGGCGGAGCCCGTCTGATACGCGGCAGAAGGAAGGGAGAAAGGAGCCGCCTGGCTCCGGCACATTCGCATCCCTCCGGCACAATCTCCGCGGGCACCCCGCCGCAGCCGCGCCTCCCCCCGCGTTTGCTCGTGACCGGCGTGGGGACTCCGACCCGCGGGAGTCGCCTCACGTCCCGCCGCGCTACCCGGGCACAGGAGCTGCTCGGGACCCGGCAGCCCCCGGCCACTCTCCCTGGTCTCCCGCGGCTCGGGGAGCATGTTTTGGTGTGCCTCTGTGCGGAAGAGGAGGTTATATCTATATTGGGTGCTGGTTTTGTTTTACTTTTTTCCCCCCACCCATATTGTTGCTCTGAGGATTTTGTTTTTAATCAAAAATTATCTCCCAGGCCCTTATCAGCTGACACAGCGGGTAACGTACTGTCCCCCAGAGTCCAGAGCTCAAAAGGCAGAGCCTGACCTCAGTGAAACGTCCCCAGCTCCTCTCTGTGATCCATTTATGCGTCAGGGTCTGCACGTGTGGGAAGTGTAAAGGCTGTATGTCTAAAAAGAGCCCAGGCAGATCTTGCTTACTCCAGGTTTACATCATTTGTACATATTTTTAGAGCTGGAAACTGGATATTTCTGGCGGCCGGGTATGGTTGGGAGATCCAGGGCTGCTTAGGAAAACTTTGTGGTGGGAGCAGAAGGAGGGACACTGCAGAGCCCAGGAAGAGGCATTGTGGTGTGTGCCTGGGGCAGACACCTCCCCTGGGGAGTCTGCACTGGTATTTATTTCTCCTGTGCCAATTTAGAGGGATAGGAGAAATGTCCTGGACCCAGCAGACCTGAGTGGTTGAGCACAGAACCCCAAGAGTCCTGTCTTTAAAAAGCTAGGGCTTGGGGACACTGTTGTGGCAGGAGACATTAGGGTAGAGACACAGGGTAAGAATAAATCCTGGGTCCTTCCTCAAACATACCCTTTTCTACCCAAATTCCTACACCTGCAGGTAGAAAGCTGGCACCAACCCTTTGTGGTTTCTCAATCGTTTCTGGGGCAGTAAAGAGTAAAGCCTGCCCCTGCTTCTTTGTGGCCAGCGTGGCTGCCTGTCTTCTGGAAGGGTTTGCTAGGAACAACAGAGGGGGCCTAGGAGGCTTGGTGCTCAGGGCACAGGGCAACAGGGTAGCCGGGAGCCTGTCCCCTTGTACAGTACCGCTTTCCACCCCACTGGCACCAGACTCTGTGAGAAGCACAGCAAAGTTTTCTCCCCGCACATGCCCCATGCCAGCTCCTCGCCCACCTCTCCCCAGGCACATGCACAGAGCTCCTGGCCCCGGCAGACTCTGACTTACCAAGTTGACTGGGTGGATGTAGCCGTTCTCATACTTGTCATTGGCCAGGATCTGCCTCAGGTGAGCAATGTAGCTGGAGGCCAACCTCAAGGTGTCCAGTTTGGAAAGTTTGGTGTCTGGGGGCACCCAGGGTAGGGTGGTCTTAAGCCTGGAGAAGGCTTTGCTAAGGACCCTCATCCTCGCCCTCTCTCTGGCGTTGGCAGCGTTTCTCTGTACCTGCTTTCCCTCCTGGCTCACTCCATTTAAAGGGCTCTTCTTGGGGGGAGCCTTTTTCCTCTTGCCCGAGGCCCCTCTCCCCTTCTGAGGGGAGCCATTCTCGCCATTGGATCCCTCCTCGTTGCTCTCGGTGGACGCCCCAAACTCTTTGTTAGTATCCATTTTCAGCCCATCGCACTCCAGCATCTCCACCTCCTGCAGATCTTCCACATCACTGAGGGACCCAGTGGACATGGTCTGGAAGATGCCAAACGACCAGCGGGAAAGGGGGGAGGGGGGGAAGAAGGGCAGCTCCTCAAATCTATTTCAAGGCAGCGTAGGAGAGAAGGGGCGCCAGTACTTTCCTCCCCTTCCCTCCCCGCCCAGGACTAAGTCACAATACCAGTCCAGAGAGGATCCCCGCCCTCCCGCCCCCCAACCCCGCTTTGCCTGTGTTTGAGGGAGGGAGCGAGATTTTGTGAGAGAGGGAGAGAGAGAGGGAGAGAGAAAGCTGAGGAATTTAGTGAGGACACTAGTAATTTATCTGGGGGATAAGAGAGGCGGATCCAGCCCAGGGGAGGGGCCCTGCCCACTGAGCACACCACATCCCCAATCACAGACCTTTGCACAGGACAGGGAATGAGGTATCCCAGCAAGCCTTTGCCGAGAGCTCGGAGCTGGGATTCAAATCTTCACAACTGGACTAAAACAACTCTCTTACTCTCTCTCCCCCTGCTCTGTCTTTCTATCCTCCCCCTTCGTCCTCCTCCTTCTCCTCCTCTTCTCCTTCCCCACTTCCCTTTACAGCCCAGGGTTGCTCTCCCCCTCTCTGCCTCCTAGATGACCCAGGCAGCTGGTGTCACAATTCTTGATGAAAGCCAAAATGGGTCATGAGCAGAGAGAGCAGCAGATCCACCAGCCAAGCCTTCCAGGGAGCTTTGTAATGCGTGCCGTCGAAATGCTGTCCTGTAACCTAATCTGGGGGAGATTTGTGGATGATTATATTTGCGAATGCATCCTGTCCAGCTAGTAGCATATTCCAGGAAGGGAGTGCTCCGCTGCCTGGCCAGCAGTGTGGACCTTGCCGTCACAGCCCAGGGGCTGGAGGCAGGAGGATCTGACTTCTTCCAGCCTTCCGGGGTGACGTCCGACAAGTCCCGGTCCCTTCTCAGTCTTTGAGTCCTCCCAGCTGTGAATGTTGCGGAGGCTTCCTGGTCCACAGGTGTGCCAAGTGGCCAAGATCCCAGCAGTCTGTGAGCCCCACTGAGCCGAGGGAGAATGTTGTTCTGCTGGGGAGGGTCTGTATGGCTGTGGATGGGGCAGCAAGGGTGTGCATGAAATGAAGGAAACGGGGTGGGGGGGGGGGGGGCATTTATTGGATGGTAGAGTTCCCACAGAAGAGAAACTTTTACTTGGTGTGCAGAGCAGATGTCAGTGGTTCTTTCTGCTGTACCCGTGGAGTGTTTTGTCGGCTGATTCGTGCATGCTCAAAAGTCAGAGGTTTTGCCTGAATAAAGAGGCAAGATAAGGCATAAGGCCCCTTCTGTGAGAGCGGTGGGACTGAGAGCATTAGGCCAGGCTCTGCAACCACTGAAGCCAAACATTCTCAGTGGTTTTACCACAAGTGGGAATGAGCGGGTTGCTGCATAGTTTGAATGAACTGACTTATGCTGCTGTTACAAACTTATGCACACGTGTATTCAGTCTCAGCAGAGCAGGCTTTTGAAAGCAGTTAACCTTGTCCTATCACTTCTTCCTCTTCATGTAAAATAGTTCCCTAAATCCACATTTGGAGTCCAAAGGGGCCAGTGAAACAGGAACTTGCTCCCATAGCTCCTTCCCTACTCATGTCTTCCTGAAACCTCACAGGTTGCCCCACAGCCTGGGTTTTGAACACAAGGGTCTAAAGATCTGCATGCAGGGACTGTTCTTACTGCAGGAACAATTGCACTTATTCAGCCGCTTATCTGAGGATTCTCGTAGCTCTGGACAAAAATGTGCAGCCTCAGATGTCAGTGGCTTCGTAGTTAATCCAAAGTCACTGGAGCCACAGGAAAAGTCTCTTGCTGATTTGTGTGAGCATCGCATAGGGTTTTCTGCATGCGCTGAAAAACCCAACAAAAACTGTGGAGGGCCAAACTGGTATGTCTGCCGAGTGCTATGTATTGTACTGCAGATTAAAGTAGGAGGCAGAGTGTCATTTTTGATAGCCAGCAAGGAACTCTTGCCTATCTCTTGATCCATCTTTCTTCCTTGGCTCATATAAGCTAGAAGAAAAAACAGTAGATCTAAACTTTTAACCACCTCTTTATCATTTGTCTGGAAGATAACACCTTCCCACTTACAATAGGATAAGTACATTAAGATATCATATCTCCAAGCCCTGGCCTCTGGGCAATTCACTAACTCCTAAATTCTTGTTGTGCTAACTGTGCCCTTGTTTGTGTTTTCTCTGTATATAAACTAAACTAAACAGATTGTCAGCATATCAGTCCTAATTAATGAATTACTTTTTTTTCCAATAACATTGCTCTTGCAGATCCAAAATATTAATGATCACCAGTGTTAAGATTTATGAGTCACCTTATTTTCTAGGCCTTATTGTTGTTTGTGCAGGTGGAGATTTAAATGGCCGTATCCATTGCAGAGGTTTATAGTTCAAGTGATTGATGTCACAGTTGAGCTAAAAGACTCTTACTGGAGCAAGGATGACAGAAAACCAAGTTGAAGTTGCTTGTGTCTCTAAGCATGAATGACCAGAGAGGACAAAATCCCATCAAAATTTCAGCATCAGAAATTCCCAGAAGAACAAAACAACTAAACCAGTATATACTTATAGCCTTTCCATCACTTATTTTTAACTTTACTTAATTATTTTCTAAACTTTTGTTGTAAAAAGCAGAAGGAATGATCTGGCTTTTAAAAAATGCCTTTAGTATGCTGCTACATATGCATTCTGAGTATCAAGATATGCATACACGTTTGTGAGCCTTTAGAATTTCCACACATTTGTAGTTTTTACTTTATATTTTCAAATAGTCAGGGTCATTAAAATTGACCTAATACAGGCCACACTCATTTGAGGAGACACAGGACACATTTTTGTATTCATTTTGTGGAGATTACTGCATTCATGTGATGTATACTCACGTACATATTATACAGACGTGAATATTATATAAGTTCTTTATTGAGTTCTTTATGCATATAAACTATTATATGCTTTTAAAACAACACATTTATCCATTATTCCCTCTCCAAGGCAGGCAGCATGGGCAGACTTAAAAAAAACAACATATCCTCTAATGTCCACATAACTCCTACTTTCTTATTTGTTTGTTACATGACTTGAACTTCTGTGTTTCCAAACTTCCTGCTCCTTATGTCTCTCCTGGCAAGCCCAGGGTTTGTACCCCTAATCTGACTCCAGGTTTCAATCCTTTTTTACTCACCTTTTGCCCAGTCGTCCTGACTCTCTGAACAGCACCTGATTTGGAGTAGAGAGTGACAGAGTGGAAATCAACCCAGCCCTGTGGGAAGGGTAAAACTGGGGTGGCTGCAGCCACCCAGATAAGGGTGGGACCACTTGCTTCTCCACTTAGATGACTGGGACTACGGACTGGCCACTGGGTTAATAACTGGCTGGGAAAGACAGATGGAGCTAAAGTCCTTTTGGCCTTTCCAGTGCATTTGCTTCTTCATTCATGTTTTAAAAAGGAAGTTGAAATGCTGGCATGAGGAATATCTGTGAAAATCTGTGGATTTACCCTGTAAATTACTTTCCCCTCTGCATTGCTCTGGTTACGCAGGACCACACATCTCTCTCTTACTCCTAAGTAAGAGATCCACTAAGACAGGCCATTTAGGACATGCCAAGGGTGCTGGGGACAGAGGGTCTCAAGGGTGTCAGATGAGGGACACATCACTCACAGGCTCATGCTGGTCTAGGTCATGTTACAAATTTCCCTCTAGAAAAGAAGTTGCACTTTTTATGCCTCCAGCCTTCCCTTCCCTGTGCAGGAATACCATGGTAATTTGAGAACAGCTTTGGAACTTGAGGCCAAGCTTTCTACAAGTATCTCATGGTTTTGCATGGCACAGCTTGGTTTATTTTCTGATGTTCTGTGTCTTTTATCATGGCACTGTATTTTCACTACACACTAAACAGACACCCAAGAAGAAACTCAGATCACCCAAAGCTGAGGAAAATTATTTTCCCAAGCCTAATACAGGTGTTTTCTTGTATTTGGAGAATAACCAAGGAAGTCACCCACAGGCAGACAGCTGATCATGAATTGTGTTCAGGCAGGTTTGAGAATAATCAGTAGGAAAACTACAACTGGATTAGTGTTTTCAAGTTGCAGCTTTAAAAAAAAATCTGGTTGCACTGAGATTTCTCCTGGTTACTCTTGGTCTCACCTGGAAACCAAGTAAAATGGTAGAAGGACTTTAGAAACATACTTTAGCACACCTTACATTAAATAATGCCAATAATATAATATAATATAATATAAACAAATAACTAACACTAATAGTATCAATAATATAAGATATTGTAGAGTATGGACTATGCTGGGGAAATTGATCAAAATTGTTTGTAAGAGTGGAGTAGCTCTTTGGAAGGGTCTGAAACCCTTCCACATCTCATTTCCAGTGCTGTGTGTATGTTTCTGGTCACAGTTTTGTTTGAAAGGTAAAAGACATTGTGAAAAATAACATAACAATACACAAGGAAAAAAAGTAATATTGTTGCCAAGAGAGTAAAAGAGCTGTCCTGGAGGACTGGCCCAAGGGGCACATATTTGTATGTGATATTAGCATCACTGTCCCTTCCCAGGAAATCCCAATCTCTTACTTTGGAGCCCCGAAAAATCAGAGCTGCTTGAGAAACTCTTTTCTAGCATAGTTTATTGTGGGGGGAAAAAACCCCAACCCAACAGTATTTCTTTCTATTTTCATTTTAAACTATCTGAAGGTTTTGTGGATACCTAGAATGGCAAAATTTCAGTATTATTGATTAGAAAATTTTAAAGGGAATAAACTGTAGTTTCAAGAAAATTTATGTAGAAAATTATGCAGGAGCCATAATTCCATTTCATGTGATGCTTTAAACCTTGAAATATCACAAACCCATGGAAACCCTGGGAAGCGAAGTTCGAGAAAAAATTCTTTAGTGGATATTGAAAAAAATACTTTGTGAAACTCAAAATACTTTGTGAAACTCAAAATACTTAATTCCAGGTTTAATATTTTAATCTTTTTTGTCACATTGATGACAAAATCTGTGGCAAATGTAAGTAGAACTTTTGTTTACCACAAGGAGTACCTGTACATGTAATAACTAGGTGACTTTTACCTCCCAGACTTATGCCACCTGGTACCTTTTCCTTGAATGGCTCCACAAAAATCAGCAGGGCTGCTCACAGGGTAAACCAGCCTGTAAGAACAAGAATAGCAAAAACTGCCTCTGTAGAAGAAAAGTCATGTTTAAATATCCTAGTGCTTAAGAGAGATACTGACAACAAAGTCAGTGTCTTAATTAGGAATTAAGACAGGTCTTAATCATCGATTCCAGAAACAAGAAGCATGTAAGATATAGAAGTTATTGAAGGAGAAACAAGACAGCTAATCCTTGACATGGGAGCTCAGTCCAAGCTTTCAATGAACTATTCAAAGGTGTGCTAGTGAATCTCCTTTGGCAGGATGTTTGTAGGAAGCAAACCTAGGAGAAATTAGCTCAGTTAGTAATAGCATGGGGGTAATCCCATGGGTTTGATCCCTGTATGGGCCATTCATTGAAGAGTTGGACTCAGTGATCCTCGTGGGTCCCTTCCAACTCAGAAAATTCTGTGAAACCTAAGTGGCTGTGTCATGTTTGTTTTGTTTATTCCTATACAAATTTATTCCTGTATTGTTTATTCCTCACAGACAGTGAGGAGAGGTATCCTCCTCCATCGCTACTTCAGAGACCATTACTATGCAGTGCTTCCAGAATGCATCTCTGAAATATTTTTACATCATAAACTGCAGACTCTTTTGTGAAGTGGTCAAAAGAGAAATATGCAAAAACACCAATATATTTTATGCAAAATAGTCATTGAAGAATTAAAATGCAGGCATAACTGTTTTGTTTTGGATATCTCTTTCTGTGATGCTTCTTTATTGGCTAATCCTTTGGATTTTTGTGAATTTAAGACATGATAAAATTTGTCGATAAGAAATAAGTTCTCTTTGCCTTCCAGTAATTAGCACATTGGATAAAGTTTTGGAAAATAAAAGATCTTTTTTTCAGAGGGAAGTTTGGAAAAGAAGAACAGTTTGTAGGGGAGTGGCAGGAAGAATGTCAGCTATTCTGGTGAGATTTTATTACTCACATTGTTTATGGCATGATGTGTGTATGTGTAGACACAGATTTTCTAAAATTCCTGTTCACTTAAAGTGCTCACAGTTTCTGAAAGTCGGGTTCCCACAGCATACATCATTAAACACAGTAGGTTGGGCTATGTTCTCTGTTCCCATCCAAGTGAAACATCACATTCTGGAACCTGCTCTTTGTGGGCTGCTTTACTCTATGAGAGATTGAATTGGCCACAATTTGTGCTGCTGGACTCCCTTGAGCTCCATTTGTCACAGGGGCTTTGCATTTTACCATAGGTGGCCACACTAAGCCTTTAAAAACACATGCTGAACTGCAGTGACATAGCTGCAAAAATATTTTGGCTAAAAATACTGATATAACAAAGCAGCAAACTGGTGATATTCAGCTATCCACATGTGTGATCGTACATAGGGGTTCAACAAACTCAGTAGTCAGCTGAAGAGCGTATGTGTGGTGGACGAGGTCTGAAATGGGAATGTTAGCTGGCAAGACAAAGGAGAAAGCAGATTACACATCCTACTCAAGTGACATGGAAAGACCACAGTCAGTGTGCATTTCTTTTGACTCTGATAGGCCTTATACATGCCTCACAAACTGTGACTCTCGGAGCTCCTGGAACATCCCCAAAGTGGGGTCATGGCACTTTGCCACAGTGCAGTCCTCTGATTTTATGGTGCATATCGTAGTTCATAATACATACAGAAAATGGTGTTGTTTTAGAAAGTGGTATTGCAAAAGCACATAATAAAAGTCCATTTAAGTAATTTGGAGGGGAAAAAAATAGTTTTTGAAATGAACCAGGGGATAGCGTACAAAGAGGACCGTAAACGTGTGTTTCAGTGGAGTCCCACAAGGCTGAGAAAGGACCAAAGCACTGAAAGTACAGAAGCAAGGGAGGAAAAAGCCTCAAGTACAGACTGTGAAGGTAGGCTGGCTCTCTTTCTCCTCCCTGCTTTTCTTTTTTTCTTTTGTGTGTACAGATCTGGGGTGATGCTCAAACTTCCTAGTATGCAGTTCTTAACTGGGGGTGTGACTAACTGAGAAGGAAAGCTGGTTAAAGGAGGGAAACAGAGAGATGAGTCATCAGACCTTCTGTTAGCCAGGTCCAGCACACTTGTGCAGTTCAGTAAGGGGAAATACAAAACAATGTCTAAGAGCTTCTCTGAGTCTATCGAAAGCAGAAAAGGCAAGTTTTTTTAAAACTGCCAGGAAGTTAAGGCATCTGTTCCAAGTGATTCAAGCAGCCCTGGCTTTTTTAGAAAGAATGGAATGGGACTCAGATATGTATCTGCTAATGTTTTAAAGTCAGATGAGATGATGGTTGAGGCTAGTGTGGAGAGGTATTTTATCCAGAGCCTCCCAATTTTTAACAGTAAGGAAGGATTTTGATGCCTTATTTCAATCTCCATATCATTTCAGCTTGTTCCAACCTGAAAAATAGACATCCGTTTGCCAAATTTTGAACTAAAATAAGGCAGGTCTCTCTTTCTCATGCAGACCTTTTGGATTACATAGCAAATTTACCAGAGATCATATACAGTTCCATTTAACAAATACCAAAATTTGTTGGCAGGAGTATCTTTATGTGTATTCTGTGAGGCCTGAACAAAGATGTCCTTGTGATCACTATGAGATTGACTGAAATTCCCACCGAGTGGAAAAGATATGTAACATCGCACACACAAGTTTTCTCTTAACACTGTGAATGAATTCCTCAAAAAGGTTTTCCATGTATGCAAAACCCTCACTGGGGACCTGCTCAGCCAGGCTGAGCACAGGGCCTTTAAGGGGAGTCACAATGCAAACTTCCATAGGGTGCCAATGCACACTGGATGTCTGGGGCCAGCTTGGGCTCTCCCAGGTGGGAGCTGTGTTCTGTCCTGAAGAAATAGTAATGCCAGGGAAAGCCTCTGTGCCTGGTGCAGCACCCATAGCAATACAACACATCATCCTTCTATTTCTCTTCTTCCCATGCCCTAACTCACTGGAGTCTCTCATCTCTCGTTGGTAGTGTGTAGCCAGCACCCTTTTTGAGATGCAAGCCCAGGATTGTTCCTGCATTTCTAAGTGTTGGTGGAATTAGTCTTATAGCTAATGGCTCAGTGACGTGTAACACAACATTGCTTCTACAATATATGGTCCAAATTAACCAAGTGCAAACTCGGGCTAAGTTAAAAGAGACAAACTCTTCTTTAAGACTCTAGCCAGAGACCTGGCATATGTGCATTGATTTTCTCCTATGTTACAGGCTTTCTAAGTGGCCACAAAAGTAGGATCCTTTCTACTCCAATCTCTCAGTGGTAAAAAAGGGATGAGAACACTTCCCTGCCCTACAGGAACATTATGAGTGGCTTAGGCACTATGGTAATGGATACAGAGGGTAGCTAAGATAAATAACCTGATAGATGCAAGAAAATGATTGATGTTAGAATACTACAAATATGTTGAAAGCCTAAAATATCTTTGTGATGTCTCCTCATTTCTTGAAATGCCAATTAACATTTTTCACTCAGATACCTGATGTTTACATTGGCACATTTTTATGCTCACATGTCTTACAAAATGGATACTTGTCTGACTTTGATTTTAGATGAAAGCACTCATCTCTCAACCTCATAGTAATTCTGAAAGATAGAAAAGTTGCCTTCATAGGAAGAAAAACAATGGATTTTGATCCTGCTAGTGATGAGTGACAAGCCAAAAGTTTAATAAACAGACCAGGAGTACCATCATTGGTAACACTATAGCACAAGTAGCAAATCACCATTGACTAAATTACTCCAAAGTCCCCCAGCTCTCTGTGAAGAAAAATAAAGTGTTACTTTGGTTTCCTGTAATCCTTCCCCAGTAAAAACACAGGATTCCCTTAGGAGAGTTAAAATCCATTACTGGGCTTCTTTATGCCTTTTTGTAACTAATTGTCTCTTCCATGAAGGGTCTCACTTCCTTGAACCGCGAGCTAATGCAGACTCTCAGGGTACAGTGAGGCTGTAGAGAACTCAGCTTTTATGCTCATCTTCTTTCTGAGTCATTTATTTTTAGTTTCCCCATTCCACCTCACAGCTTTCTAGGACTTTCCTGGTACCACTTGTGCAGCAGCCATGTTGTGTGCAGGATAATGTGCTCTGAAGCATCTCTTTACAGGGCTGTGGGAAGCAGCCAGGCAGGCATGGCACCCGAAGCAGAGCACTTTGTACCACAAGCAGAATGAAGCTGGATTTGTTAGAAGGAGAAGTAGAGCTTCCTTTGCTTCCCTGATAGCTGAGCATACACTCAGCTCATCAGAGCAAGCAAACTGTTTCTTCTCCCCCAAGGTACTGCTTTTTTCCTACAACCATCTATCATGACTACTTTTGTTTCTCATCATTTTTTGCCACCCTCCCCCTTTTCAGACTGCTTGTCTCACAGCAAATTTATAAATTTTGTGGCTTATTCTCTCCAGGTTTGTTTCTCAGCAACTTAAAAAACTCATCTAACTAAAGTTGCTAAAGAAACTTCTCAAATAATATTCTCCAGTTTCCACAGCTGGATGGTCAAAGCACACATTCATAACTCCATAAACTACATCTGAGCTGAGTTTGAGCTCCTCAGTATACAAAAATGAATGCAAATTTTTATGAATAGGTAAATGTATATATGAGCACAATTGTAGAGGCTGGGCCCTGCAATACATCAGGAGGCCCTTTAATACGAAACTTACTTGAACATGTGGCTTGTAATGATACAAGTGACATGATGTGCAAGCAACTATAACAATAGTCAAGTGATTTCTTTATTGATCTGTCCCTTTCAATTCTGAACCATTGTTATTACAGGAAAGCTGTAAAATACATATCTTGCTACTTGATTTTTTTTGTTTTCTTTTGAAGAAATGGACGAGGAAAGCTAAACAGCTCCAGAATATACAACCCTATACAAGGTGTCGGAGAGGGGGGAGGGTGGCTCAGTGATGAATGACCAGTCGTTCAATTGTTTTCTTTCTTGCAGAAATCAGAGACAGAGTACAGTTTATCTTACCCTGACTTTTAGCAAGACAGATTGCCAGGCAAAACCCCTGGGTTGAAGTCATCCAGCCACCAAGTAGGGTAAAGAGACCATTGCTGTTACCTTTACAAGACTGACCCCCACCTTCAGCGCCTTTTAAAAGTCTATGGTGTTTCTTTCTGAGGTTCTAATATGAACTTTAGCTATTTTCACACCATTTTTTATGCTGAACATGATCTGGAATGGTTTATTTGGGGCCCAAATCCTCCACTGTTATACAGGTTTAGACTAACTCATCTGTGTGCATTCCTTGCAAATGACAGTCCCTGGTGCAGAATTCCCCAACACACCGTGTTTAATTCCCCCCATATTTTATTTCAGATGCCACTTGTTTAGCTCTAGTTTGAATGTTTCAGGCCTGCACTACTACACTGACATCAGTCAAACCTCTCTTTCACTTCATGGGTGTGAACAGGGAGGAGAACTGTTTGCTGAGAGGTGAAAATCCCTAAGTAATGGCAAGCTAACTCCAAGACAGGCTGTCATTGTCCCAGATTGTTTCCTGCACTTCCCTTTAGCTGTGTTTTTCTTACCCACTCCATTCCAGTAATTTGGAACAATACTTCTGGATGTGGCATCCTGAATTTATTTCACCTACATCTGAGAGGCTGCATAGATCTTAAGTGGCCTTAATCATGTCCTGAAGGTGCATATTTCCCTGTGACAACTATAAAATGAATCAGTAGCTTAAGTCAGCTGAAAAGAAACTGTGCCAATGTGCACTTGATCTAACAGTTTCCTAAAATTCAGAGGTCCACAAAAGGCAGGACAGACAGAAAGAGTTAAAAGGGAAAGATGGTTGCACTTGCAGTATCTGTTTCTTGCAAGTGACCGTAACATGTTTATACAGCTCTCAGCCAGGCTAGCGGATAATTAAAGGGAAGGACTGACACTAGACACTACTCCACCTTATACACTATGGTGTGGGGAAAGTCACACAAGTGGGATCATAAGAAAACAGCAGCAAATTCTCTTCTCTCTTTTTGACAAGCTCCATCTCTTCTATTTTGCAGTTAGAAGGATGCCTGACTTAGTCCACCTTGGTGGGAGGGTGTTAAAATATACTGATAAATTTAGTGTCCAAGTTGATCTTTCAGCATTACAATCAACTATTTTATAAATTCTGACCACAGCAGGACAAACACCTTTGCTATGGTCCAGTTCAGCAGCATATACCCTCATCAGCATAAATCCATCCAATTATCCACCTATTCCTACAGCTATAGGTTATACTTTGATCTCAGATGTGTCTTTCAGTGAGATCAAGTACAGATCTGAGTCCTTGTCCAAGCTCACATAACCAGATTCTGGGTGGGGAGAGAAGTCTTGGCAACAATGTGATTTCAGTGCATGTTTGTGATCGGGGGAGTAATTACCTGTTCTCTGGCCATGTGAGGGGTCAAAGAAGACCATCCTCCCTCTGGACTGCCCAGACCACTTGGCCAATTTGTCAAGAATCCCATAGGATAAATATCTGTCTCCAGAGACCTTTATAGTGACAAATCCAAATAAATCAGAGTCACTTTTACTGAGCACTTCAGCAGACAGCTCAGATTTAATGAATCAGCTTTCAGACCCCCAAGGAAGATTTTCTTTCCCAAGCCGAACAAATATTCGACAAAATTTGCTTTCAGGATAAAATTCTATCAATCCATTTAGCAATATTTTGTGATTGTAGTTGGCAATACCACTAACAGTGTTTTAAAAAGCATTGGGAATGCAGCAAAGAGCTCTCAGGATCAGCTGTTAAGATCAGGGTGTCCTGTGCAGAGAAAAGGAGGCTGCGATGGATCAGATGATTTTCTTCATCACTGATTGAGGGTGGACTTTGCATTCCTTTACTGGTTCCCTTCTGCAGTCTTGGCTGGAATTCCCCACCAACATGAGAGAAAAAAAAAAAAAAAAAAGGAAAAAAGAAAAGAAATCAGCCTTAACCCCCCACATCACCAAAGTCATCACCCAGACAAAACCTTGCAGGTTAGTTGTTGTGGGTCATTCAAACAGTTTTAAGGTTTAACATCTTGATCCCCTCTAAAAACTTCCATCTCTATTTCCTTCCCCCCTTTGGGATCCATCCAGATGCCTGCTCAAATACCTGCTGGCACCAGAGGAAATTCTCTGTAACGGATACCCTGTGATGTAAAACCAATATTTTGTTTCCAGGGTCATCCCTTTCACACTCTCACAGATCCTCTTGCTTCACCAACCTGCCTCTTGGTCAAGCCAAAACATGAATCCAAAGGGTGGGATTTCGAAGCAGTTTAATAGGCTTGGTGATTGCTAACCCACACATTTCCTCGGCTTCCTCCTCCTGTTGTGGTAGCCTTTCTGATAATTTATGTCAGGTTAACAGTCTGCTGGGCAGATACCTCTGCTCACAGTTCAGCAGAGAAGGAGAAAGAGAGTAATTTAACCTGATCCAAAGTGCTCATGATGACCAGAATGGCAACACCTCTTCAGATAGGCTTGTACATATTACAAAGGCCTAATAAGAAGCATCTTTCAGCATTAGGATGTAAGTGAGTGCATCAGGATCCAGTGCCAGGTAAAACAGTTAAACAAAAAACATTTTTCAGTGTCATTCATACACAAAAAACCAGAAACATTTCATTTGTAATGGTTCCCCATCTCCTGTTTAGGGGATCAGGCTGGCTATAAGAAGTGGATCAGTGTTTGGAATTTGGTCGGGAGCTTCTTGATTTGACACTATCCCATTCTACTTGTGGTTTTTATTTGTGCTTTCTGGATTTTTACATGATAATTAGCAAATTGCTTTATATTAATGTGTTTCAATATAATGAGCCTCGTTAATAGTCATATGGGATACGTGAGAAGGAGTTTTTCCGAAAGGACCAAAAAAAAGCACTTTTAAAGTGACATTTCAGGTCCTCATTTCCTCATTTAGTCTTATAATAAATAATATGGTCAATACCTCCAGGATGACAATTGAAGAAAACATTTAAAGTTATTTAGTTATATAAAATAGATAATCCTACTTTTTATGTAATTTTAATGAAGAATGTACAATGATACAATAACAAGGATGAATTTCAGGCCCTATAATTGGATTGAAAATGAATATTATTTAAAAAAACTTCGCCTTTTTAATTTTTTCTCATTAAAGAAACAAGCAGAAGAGATGACTTTTTTCCTAACTTCCATCTTTTAAATAGAACATAATATACAGAGAATGTCAGGAAACAAATATTCTTTTGCCCATGACTGAAAAGAAGAGAATACATAAAATAAACTTTTGCAAAATGGCTGCATATAAGAATTTGCCACGGAGTGAGCAATTTATTACACTAAAAATTTGTCATCCAGAATCCTGTGGAATATGCCAGAATGCTTGTTCATTCCTTAAAAGAAGTATCTTCCATTTCTATATAATGCATAAAGTGCAGAAGAACAAGAGTAAAAATGTGTTTTTTTAATGATTATGATAATGACTGATCTTGTTCCAATTTGAGTCAATGACAAAACTCCATGGAATTGAGCTGAATATATGTGTGTAGGTAAGATGTTGTTTACTGTGCTTTTGCTTTTTCTGAGAGCAAAATGTAAATGAAATATATTCCTTGCACAAATTAGATTTTCCCAACTCATCTGCTGACTCCTACTTAAAACAGAGTACGGGGATCTCTCCACGTTCTCCAGGAGCTGCAAACCCGAGTATCTATGCAGTCTTAAAGACACTCTTGCCACTGTGTGAATTGACTGCTGCATCAAAAAAGGAATGAACACAGTCATGGAACAAGAGTTCATGAGATTTTGCTCATGTATATAAATGAATGTAACATTAATAAGTTCTCCCAGCCCTCTTTCAGCTGCAGTTGGAATTTTTTTTAAAAGCATCACATATCTTTGTGCAGAGTCTTGCCTGGTTTTAGTACAGCCATGAACGGGGAGAGAGTAAGTTGTTCCTCCATGTGCCACATTTGAACTGAGCAGAGGGAGCACAAACTGCATGACTGATTCCGCAGCAACTGAGTGGGCACAGGCCAAAAAAAAGAGGGAGAAGTAAAAACAACCTTAAGTTATGTTCTACCAACATCAGCCAGGTAACACATGTGGTAGAAATGGACAGAGATTATGCCAGTTGAGGAAATTATCCTTACAAGAGAAGAAACAGGAACAGAGAAAGCACTCTGCTAGTTTTGATTTTCCTGAACCACTTATTTGGAATGTAAAACTACCAGTTTACATGTCTTTAAGCTGAGACTCGACCAGTCTCTTGTAAGATGAAAAAGAACTATGTGCCTAGAGTGCTCTCATTTTTGTTAACAAAACCTTTGGAAGACAAACAATCTGACAAACTCTACCCAATTTCTTCAGTGGCACAAATCACTTGTCAGCTTGTGTAATGCCTTAGCAGCAGAGATGGAGCTGCATGAAAAAAAACAACTCCCTCTGGAACAGGAGGTAGGGAAGAGTGCTGGAAATGCTACAGAGTAATGTTATTAGGAAGTGTGAAGGAGGAGAAGGGAGTTGTTTACAATAAACTGACCTAATGATTCCTAAGTCATTTGCTGTAAAATTCATCTGTCCTCAGGTAAAAGGTGCAAGGCAAAATGGATCAATATAGCTACCCCCTTCCTTCTCTGGCCCATCCTCGTGGGTGATAGAGCATAACAGTGTTGGTTTTGACATTATTAGGTTATCCTGAAAATAAATCACTTTTGAAAAGGTGAATAATTGGACAGAGCTTAGTGCTGACAAGCTAAAGGTTGGAGGCTGGGGGGAGGGTGGTGGTGAGGGGGAGAGGGAAGGCGGGCTGTGGTGTTGCAAATGCAAACTCATTACAGGAAGCCACCAGCATGTTAGGAGCTGTAAGTCTCATTCTGGTTTGCACTTTGGCAAATGAGTGCAGTTTCTGGTCTGATAAATATCATACTGTATTTATGGTTTCTGAAACTATTTTTGATCCAGCAGAGAAATGAGACATACCTTTTCATGTAATTGAAACTCTCAGAGGTATACCCCTGCCCAGTAAAATTAAAAGGTAGTAAATTTTGTCCCTATAAAAGGAAATTCCCACTTTTCCCAACATTTAGCTAATCTGTAGAGTTCACTGCCATAAGTGGTCATCAAGATAATATATTGTGGCTGGCCTCTGAAAGAGCTAGATAAGCTTATGACCATCCACAACATCTGTAACTATGCAAGTGAAGATCATGATAATGGCAGTCCAACCTCATATTTTACAGCATAAAATAAACCCCCTTGGGGACGCAGAAAAGACTGGATAATTGACTATTTATCCAATAGGTTGTTCTAATCCTTATTCTGACACCTAAGAGGCAGAGCAACATTAGGCACAGGGTACCAGATTATTTGCTTGCATCTACTCCCACCAAAGATTGCAGCAGTATTACGAGTGCTTGCTGTGAACTTGAACTTTGTGTAGAAGTCTCTGAAAATTTGGTGCTGATAGTGGGCTGTAATTCGTCATTGAGATGAAAATTAATGAGGTCAATCTACCATTCCTGGAAAGTTTTCTGAATGTGAGTGCTATGGTTCTGGAACAATGTTGGCATTTAAGGAATATAGGTTCACATCCTAATGCCCAAACATTTGCAATGTGATCATATCATGCATAGCTGCATTACACATTAGCTTACCCACTCCAGATGAGTGATTTTCTTTCATTCAATGTTTTTCTGTCTCATCTGTTCCATATTAGGCTGTCTAGATGAGGACTCTTACATCAATTTCATGCAGTATCTGACACAAAGGTACAGTTTGCATCCTGAATGGGGTTTGCTGAGGCAAAACCATCTGTTCCAAACAATGGATTTAATTTTGATCTTTACAAAACTTTCAGAGGTACACCCAGCCTGTTTGTGACACCAATCTATTAAATGTCATCATTGCTTGAGGAATATACTCTCTTTTGGGATTGAAATAATGAAAAAGATTCTGAAAATGCAGTTCCAAGTAGCATACAATTTCATATTCTTCTTCCTTCTTCTTATCTCCTAGCAGGTACTTAAGGACTTTCAGAAATCTGTCTTCCAAGAACTTCTCTTCTCAAACTTCCCTTCCCAAACATCCCTGTAAATGTCACAGTTCCTTGCAGTGCATGCTGGTAGTGTGGAGATAGGAACACAAGGGGCACAATAACAAGTTGTCAGGGAGCTGGGTGAAATTTTCCATGTCTTCTCCCAGACTTTTTAATATTTTTGAGAAACTCCTTTTCATTCAGAAAATGCATTATGAGAAATTTATGACAGGAAGACACCAACACATGAAATGGGCCACAAGTCACCAGCTTTTAGGGGTTCCACAAAAGTCCAAAATCAGCCCTGCTCTGAGGGAAGCCTTATAAAGCAGTGCATTTTGCAATCCCAGACATGGTTCTTCTACAGGCCAAACCCTGCAGTTGCAGACCCACTTGAAGGGATTCTCACCACCCTCTTCGCCTTTGCTGCTTCTTCCTGTCCTCCTCCCCATGGTGCTGGAGTTCATGGTCTGCTCTGCTGTGATGAGTCAACTGTTTGGCTGGCTATGCTCCCAAGCACACTTGTCATAGTGCCTGCTTTCAAAACAGATAACTATTTTCTTCCTTTTTCTTTTAAAACCAGACCATTCCCCAGGTCTGGTTTGGAGTTCAGCCATCAAATTGTCACATCCAAGAGGAGGTAAGTCCTATCAAGCAAGGAAGGAATCTCTTAACACTTCTCTGCTTTTAAAGTATTTGTGCCCTGGAAAAACACCCTGTTGTTAGATAAGAGGCAACCCAGAAAAGTCCATGAAAAGGGGAGGGATCTTTCAGGCCACACTACTCTTCTAATAAAGCTATTCAAATTCATTATCACTACATGATACAATCAGTCCTATATAGTTATCAGGTTCTGGGGCTGTTTTCTTTTTCTGCCACTGACAAATAGGCCAAAGTAAACCAGGTCACTGATAAGACAGACCCCTGGGAAGATGTTCTGCCATGCTTGATGCATGGATAGGGCTTTTTGTTCATCACTCACATGATTTTGTCTTGCAGCATCTGTTTATTTTCCTTCTCCTTTCATTGCCCAAGTTTGAAAGCAGCCTGAAATAGAATAGGATTTATGCTACAATCTGCAAACCCTGAACTCTTTATTTAGGAGAGTCAAAGACTATAAGGCCGAGAAAGGCCTTTGGTATCCCCTTGTCTGACCCCTGCTACAACTGAGGCCATTAGCTTTCTCTGACTTAATTCTTGTTTGGTCTATCTACTGGAAAAACATCCAGTCCTGATTTAGGAATTGTGAGTGGTGGAGAGAATTCATCACAACGCTCCATGAACTGTTCTTATGGTCAATTACCCCATCTGTTAAAAAATTTCCATCGTACTTCAGTTTAGATTTGCTGAGCTTCAATTCCCAGATGTTGGCTCTTGTCCTTGCTGCGCCTCTAACCCTAGATTTCTATCCAGAGTGAGCTCAGAGAATGGGTAGGTAATTAGGCACATACATATATATCACTTAGAGACATTTTCAGTCATTATTGCCTCCTGAGCAGAAATGAGGTCTGAACAGAGTCACAAGGTTTTCTGAGAAACAGATTAAAATTTGTTATCATTCTAAATATTTACATTTGTGGCATTTGAATTACAGGCATATGATTTTCCAGTACCTGTGGAAGTGGAAATGTAACTCCCACTAGATGCTTTTAAGGATGACTGGGTACATTTTAAAAGAGAAATGACCTGTTATCCAGAATTGCAGAGGATCCACTTTTGCCATTGTTGTCAGCTGAATGACATCAACGCATTTTATTTGCAAAGCAAATTCAGCACATATAAGAGGCCAAAGTAAATTCAGATATCATAGTTGTGATGCTACAAACTTATGAATTAGAGCTGATAAATGGACTTGACATCTGTTTCTGAAAGGTGCTGTCATGTTATTTATTACAAGATGTTTCTATTATGTGATGACCCCTTCCCTTCCCTGAGGATGCTCTGACAAATGCTGTCCAGACCAAGATGGCAGAGCTAGATGGGAATGATAAGGCACAGCCAAGGCCCTACAATTTGCCTTTCAAATTGTTCTTTCTGACAGTATTATGTAACTTTACCCTTTCTAGGGGAGCATCCATGGAACCACATTTACTTCAGATGATGCCTTCTGATCTGGTTACATGTAGCATTTTCGTGAGAGCTGTCAGGGACCAGTTGCCTTGCCCTGGGCTCTAGACTCTATGGGACCTGTGGTGCAGGGTGGAGAGGATGTTTCCTAACAAATGTGGGAGTAGGCATTTGGACCGCTTTGACTCTGTGCATAATTGTCCCCAGGCAGCAAGAGCTGCTTTTCGCTTTGCTCTCTTGTGTTGCTTAGTTCTGCAAGCTCATAAGGCTGGGACAGATTGTGATTTCGATTGGGGACATTTTCCCCAATGTATTATGCCACCAGCCAGTGAAGAACTGCCAAAGGCATGAGAAAAATGCCTTGTGCCATGTGTCCACGCCCACACAGAGGAAGGATAGTCCTTGGCCTAGGAGGGAGCTGTGGTGTGTTGATGCCAGCTGGGAGTTTTCCTTTGCGGGTGATGACTCTCGGTAGCTGTTTAAAATCAGCCCACACAGGGGGCAGTAAGGGGAGAACCTGGCCCACAGGTGGAGTCATGCTGACACTTCCATGAGGTCAAACTGGCTGCACCAGAGCCAATTCACCAGCACAGATGAGCAGACAGGCTGGTGAAAAGAACTGAATCCACATCTAAGTGAGGACAGCAGTAAAAGTCTGTTGTCACTTTTGGTACTCAAGTATGCTCCCCCCGCTCTAACTGCTATCACAGTTTTTTTTCTTTCAATGCTATTTGGCAACTGTTTGATACTGTGGAAGGAGAGTATTTTAATAACAAGAAAATTGAAATTTAATTAATTTGCAAGGGAACCTTCTAGTTGTTCCAATAAATGATGCTAGATTGTTCATTGAGAGAAGATCTCAATGCCATATATGTGATGAGTATGTAGGGACAACTTACCTTTTGAAGCTGCAGTTGGTTGATTTGTGGGTTTTTTTGTCCATAGTAGAAATTAATTCTACATATGAATGAACAAGAATAATAATTATGCTCTGCAGTTAGAAGTTCTAGTGTTTTTTGTTTATTTAATAATTTTCTGGAAAAGCTCACAGACATTGGCTCTCATTGTCCAAATACTTCATTTAGATTCCACTTTATAGCTGTCCTGAAATGTAACTGGTCATCTGGCCGAAACCAGAAGGCAGCCAATTAAATTCACAGGAAAACATTAATCTGAGCTGAAGAATTCATAGCACATGTGTGCAATCATTCCTCCTTTTACGTATGCTTTCTGTTCTTCCTCTGCTCCTGCTCCCCCAGCTCCCACCCCCCACTTCTTATTTCACCGGTCAAACGAGAACGTGCCAACTCTAACAGCACTGTCCGAGGGAAAGGAAAATTAACACCAGTTTTGCTTTTATGTGTTCAGGACTCAGTCCAACAGGGCCACTAGAGTGAATGTTGAGTTTTTCTCCTGCTTTTACCAAGCCTGGGACCTGGCCCAAGCATTGTGTTGCCAGCATGTATCAGCACACAGGGTGTGAGGACAGAGAACGCAGGAGCCAGGACGTGGGTGGCAATGAACAAGCCGCGGGCTGGAAGGGAAGAATGAGATGGAGAGGGAGGGCTTGCAGGAACTGAGGAGGAGGAATGGGGAAGTTGGGCATGCTGAGAGCAGGAACGCCTGGGAGCTGAGCCTGGTCTCCTAACTTCTCTCCTGTCAGTAAACATCTGTGAACAACTGCTGGAGATGTAGGTTTATTGTCTCCTTCTCCTTTCTGTGTCATTTTGCAGGAAGTCACACAGCTTTACTGTGCACTTCAGCAGGGGAGAGGTATGCTGTGGCTGCAGGGAGTTCATGCTCTTCCAGCAAGCCAAGCTGAGGTCACCTTGATTCCACCTCCATCTCAGGACAAAAAGGGAGGTGAGGTTTTTCCAAGGAAAGGATTGCATCACAAAACAAACAGTTAAGCATTTACCATCTGGGAAATAAGGGAAAGGATGGTACTTGTACTCTCTCACTGAAAGATAGTTTTGTTGCACGAGAGGGAGATAATCTCCAGAACTACTTCCATAGGTGTGGTGGAAGGTGGTAAATGGGTGGTAAAGAAAGTGGAAGAAGACTGGGGTTAAGGTGCCTAGTTAAATTGGCTAAAATTATTCTATTTATTGTCTATGCCACAATGCTTCTAAACAATGCTGAGTCCTGCATTTCCAAAATTGAGAATCTAGCAGTTAAATAGATAATTGTGTATTCCCCTGTCAGCTGGGGTGCCTCACATGGTTCCTAGCCTGGACTTTTACAAGCACACAGGTGTTATCAAGAGACATGATTTGAGTTTAAGAGGCATTGTAAAAATGCTCCACACACTGGAGGATCAGATCCTGGCTGTTGTGGGGTCTCCATTCTCTGGGCATTCAGATTCTCCTGTTTAACTGTGAAGAGTTACACTGCTTACAGGTAAAGAGTTTCACAGTAAGGCATTGCAGTTTGTC
Source organism: Coloeus monedula (assembly GCF_965178545.1). Lineage (NCBI taxonomy): Eukaryota > Metazoa > Chordata > Aves > Passeriformes > Corvidae > Coloeus > Coloeus monedula. The sequence goes on from NC_138782.1 coordinate 63,024,099, forward strand.
TCACGTAAGAAGTGATCTGTACATGAATGGAAATCTGTCTGAGTGTAATAAAGTGCACAGATATATAGATACATATATATGTATATGCGTCATACATTATTCATGAACACTGGATGAGAGCTAATAGAAAAGCTATACTATCCTATACCATCCATAATGATCTATGTGAATAAGGAACTCTGCCATAATAAAACCACATTACATTTAGCACTTTTTAACACTCCAAACCACTACACACTCTCATTGATGGACAAAAGGAAATAAGGTTGAATGGGGAAATATGTTATCTTCTCAACACCAGAGGGAGCCCACCTGGGATATAATCCATTTACTGGCATAGGGAGTGTGTTCTTTCCTGAATATATGCTCCAAATATGTTTTTTGTCTCTGTCTTGCATTCGTGCACACACACACAAGAACACCGAGGTTATATCCATTCACAACAGATCCATGCCACTTACATGCATGTGATATGTGTGTGTATAACCAAGATAGGCGATGTAGTGTGCTGTATGCTTTTTGTTTTGATTTGGCTATTTAATTCATAATTCAGTTGAGATCTGAGATACAAATGCTAAGTAGTTTTTTGGCTTGATGTCATACAAAGTTTTAACACAATGCTTTTGCTCATGGCCTCTGGCCAATGTGTATGCCTTGCACGTCATTTGTGGATGCTCTCAGGAAAGAATGTGCAGAATTGCATTTATTTTTTGGCATTATGTGTTGCATGAAAGCTACTTTAATGCTTATTCTAGGCCAGCTATTCAAAAAAATGTAATACTACTTGAATTTTATAAACAAGAGTTTAAACAGGGCTGGTTTATGTTATTGTTACTTACATTTTACAATGCAGAGGCAAACATACGGATCATCAGAAGTCAAACTCGTCTTTTGCTTCCTAATGAATGTGTAAGATACAGGTATGATGAAAACTTTTCTTACTGTTATGCCCAATTGTTTCTGACAGAAAGCACACAAATTGCAAACAGATTGCCACTCTCATTTAGCTAGAAGTTTTGGTGCTGGTTTCAAAGGAAGCAGGAGGAAATGGAAATGTGAAGGACGTGTTCATAGGACAAAATCTACCTAGACTGTAAGAAAGTATTCTGCAGGCATGGACATCATTTTCACTCTATAGACATGAAATGCGTGTCAGTAAAAACGTTCTGACTGGTGCTCTCTGCAGTATTCCATGAAAAAAAAAATGGGTTTAGCCATTGTTCTTTCTACACACAAAATTCAATGTTACAGCAGTTCCAAAGGGAGATGGCTGGAGAGGTAAATGCCTTGGCTGCCTGGTTTGTTAAACAGTGTATCCATGGTCAACACCAGAGAACTAGTGTTTAGGAGCTGAGATGTGCACCTCAGTCTGAACATACTTTCTCCATTTCAGAAGCATTTCCCAAACTCCATCTCAGCTGCTGACCTGTTCCTGCAGTCCTAGGTCCTGTCACAACTGGTGGCATCATGACTGCAATAATTTTGGAGAAATGTCTCAGCAGATGCTAGAAACAGGGAGTTACCAGGTGAAACGTGAATATTCATTGATTTGTTCCTCACAGCTTTATCCTGGCAATCTCTTGTCTAGAATGAAGGAAAAAAAATAATTGCTGAGGATCTTTGGGTTTAAGGCCTGCGATGCCGCTCTACTCACAACCCAAAGTGAGCAGCACCTTCTCATCTTCAGGTTTTGGCTTGCTCAGAGGAACACTGCTGTAAAATATAACAGAGGCTGCTCTAATTTACAGCTGTCTGCACTCTTCTTAGCAACCATCAGGCAGGACTGCTAGCTTTCCCATATGTTTTTCTTCCTCCTTGCAGTCCAGCCCTTGGCAGAAACAAAAGCTTGAAGGAAAGAAAGGGAATAGCTTGGGGTGATCCTATTCAGAGTCATTTTGTTCCCCCTCAAGCCAGCCGAGAGCTCAAAGCAGAAAGGAAGGCTAATAACAATACCAACTTGGTCTGGTGACATTGGAGTGATAAATACCTGCAAAATTGCAACAAATACTGAGAGTTGAGAAATATTGTGAGGGATGTATGAAATGAGGAGTCCTTTGAACACAGGGAGTGATGAAAACACAGGAGGCTGTGGACCATTTGTTTGGAGAGGAACAGATCATGTACTAAATTATCTACTAGACATAAACTCTAGCAACAGTTGTGAAATGCCAGCTTTTAAATTGATTTTGTAGTGATTTTCAAGTGTGAGTATAATTAGTTCTGTAAGAAGAGCAAATGATATAAGGAAACATTGTGCTGAAGTACAGCCTTCAGTGACTGGGGCTGGATACCTCTGCTAACTCAAGATTATTGGTTTAGAAACAAATACTTCTTTAGATTTTCCTCTGAACAGGTGAAAAAATCAGCTAGAAATGATTGGAATATTTTTTGTGTAGTGTGAAAAGGACAAAGAACTCATTTTTTTCACATTAAAACATCCCTGACTTCAGGAACTTTAGTCTTGATTACTTCAGGTGAAGTTTATTTTATTATAGTTGAATGTGAAGATTGCTGAAAGAAATCTCATGGGAATGCTCATTATTGTCTGATCATCTAAGTACTTTTAATCCAAGCAGTTTGGAGTCAAATGAACAGCTAAACATTTATGTGCTTCTTCTGAATTTCCAAGTTGAGTATGCCTGACATTTTGTAGAATATTATTACATTGATTTTTTTTTTTTTGATGTTTAATGGTTTTACAGTTTCCCAGCTTCCTGTACTCCAGACTTCTTTTCTAAGCAGCTATTGCTGCTCTCTACCTCCACACAAAATTCTAGGAGCAAATGGCTTAAAATCTCTCTAACAAATGCAAAGCTAAACACTGTAATTGATTTCAAGAAAAGGAGAGAATTCCATCAGGGGATCCTCATCAGTGATTGGTTTTAAGGACCATGTTGAGCAAGCAAGTGTCTGGAATGAAACAGATGTAAATTAACCTGTACTTAGGCAAGGGAACATTGCAGATGATCTCTGGAGAACCCTTTGATTCTTGAAATATATTTTACCATTCTAAAATATAAATAGAGAGTAAAATTGTAAGATTTTTTTAAAGTATCATAATTTCTAGGGTTTGGTGGCATAGCTAAAAATCTGTTTGGAGACACGTCACACTGCTATATTGAATGCGGTTTTTGATTTTTTGGAATAACAGCTGAAAAGAATTTTTCACTTGATGTTTTTATATAATGATGCTGTTGCCACCTCCATTAAGTCCTCTGGTACTTTTCCAAAGAAAAAGAACCTTTTCAATTTCCAAAGAACCTTTGGTAATCAAGCACAAAACAGCAGAGGTCTTCCTCTCACTCAGGCTTTGCTGGTGCTTACCAGGTGCTTGCACGATGAACAGTTACAACACAGTCTGAGAAGGTCTGAAAGCCTCTCAATTCTGGATACAGAAGCTGTGCTAAAACACAGCTTCAGAGCTTTATATATGCCAGAACAGCAAATGAACAGCCTTCAGCATTTTTTGCGTGAGAGTTCAAGTCATATCAAATCAGAGGGGGCCATCAAGAGAGGATGCACTGGCTATTAGCAAAAGGGAGTTAACAAGTGATGAAGTCAGGAATGTGCTGATGTCTTTAAGCTGAACGAGGGGGATAAAGTGTGGGAAGTCACAGCTTTCTAGAGACGAAGCCACTGTTGGGTTAATTAATTGGGGTGGGATGTCTGCACATTGAGGGGAGGAAAGGAGCTTCATTTGGTACACGTCTAAGTTTTGAGCAGCAGTTACAAAAGACTGGAGCTAGGGGAAGGACAGAAGTGTTTGGTACAGCTCAAACTGGCAGGAAGCCAGAAAAACTTGTCATATATTTGTGAAAATAGGTTGCAGCTGCTAGGGCTAGGAGTGCTTCACGGTATAAGCAGCACTCTGGGACTTAGTGAGAGCCCACACTGTCCCCACAATTTCTGACAAAGCTTGTCTGCCACAGGTCAGGTTTCATAAGTGAGGACTGGGTTTGATAAAATGAAATGCCACACAGCAGGCTTGCACAGTGTGACATCTCCTTCTGGCCTGACAGTGCCAGGTGAAGAACTCTGAGATTTCTTTTGAAGACAAACGTATGTGCCTGCTCCTCTGTGCTTGCAGAATATGTATCTTCTCCCTGACATTTGACTCTACAGCAACATCCAAGCAAGCAGTTTCCCATTTATGGCAAATCAAGAGTTGATGTCACTGCAAGCAATGTGCCATGATACCAGGAAGGAGTAGAGATGACTGCTTTGTTTGAACAAGAAGCAGTGGCCATTCAACTTAAACTCAAGAAATTTTAAAGGGCTTGGTGCTTGTTTTTCTTCCAGTGCCATACTCTTTCTCATTCTTCCTCTTCCCTTGTTCCTTTGTAAACTTTACACTGATTAACTTTATCTCAGAGCTTAATTTTCCTGCTAAGTTTGGGGGAGGAAAAGATAGTATTTCCAAAACTAATTTATCTGACTGCCTAAATACATATTTAAAAACTTACCTGTCCGCAGGACTGATTTGATTAACCATCTTAAATATATTAGATACTCTCCACCTCCAGAAAGAATACTCTTATGTTTTGGGGAAAAGGATCATTTTGGGAGACAAGACAAAAAGTCACCAAGATTTGGAGGTGTTTTTTTGTGTTCATCTTGCATAATAATATCTGTTAGGCAAAAGATTTACAAATGGCATGACTTTGACTTTTAACAATTTAATATAGTAATACTTATAACTTTTAATGTCCCCTTTTTTTTTTTTTTTTTTAATTTTTAGGTGCATTAAGATGAAAATATTATTTTGTGGAAGTTTCAGTGTGTTTTCCTGGACTCAGGTAAGCACCACTATAGTACAGGTTTTTACCCTTCCTCCACTCAAAAATGCCTGTTCATTTTTAAGAGGAAAAAGGAAAAGAAAGGAAGAGTGATAGTTTGCTATTGTTGTTTTGCCCTCATCTTAGTCCACAATATTAACATAAAGCAGTATCGTGCTTATAGAAATACTGGTATCTGTATGCAACTTTTATAGGTTGTGCAAGGCTGGAGTCAGCAAATGTTTATCATGAATGGCTATGTCCATCCTAAGGGTTTCCATCATCCTGTGAAATTAGAACAAAGTGTGCTGAAGGTAAAGGAAAGGATCCTCTTTTCCTGTTTTAAAATACAAAATGAGAACAAAATAAATCAAAGGGACAGTTGCATTTTACTGTTTTTCAGTGCTCACATATTGCAACTATTTATTAACATTTTATAATATCCTAAATATAAGTCAGGAACTTTACAGGCTGTGGAAATGAGTCCTTGTACTGGTGCCTCAGCTGGAATGTATCACAATACCTGATTCACACCAGCTGAAGGTCCCCAGTTTTGGATGAGGCTCAGATGTTTCACCTCAACCCTATGTTTGGCCCTGAGAGCTACTTTGTACATTTATAAACTTATCTAAATGTGACTAATGACATTTCCACATGCCCATCAATGAGTGTTTTCCTTCTCTCTTTCAAACCTGCTTAAAGTGGAAGAGACAAAAGTCCGGGAGAAGGGCTGCCTGCCTTTTTTATCTAGCCTGCCAAGGGGCACAGACAGGAAAATGTAGATGGAGCTTCTCCTCCCACTTTCAGGACAGAAAATCAAAGCAGATCTAGACGGAGAAGCAGAAGAAAGTGAAAAACTTCTTTTCCTTTCCTCCTTTCTTTATTCCTCTTCCCTTTTTTAAACATCTAGTCTCCTTGAACTGAAGAACTGATGTTTTTATCTCCATTTTTTTCTCCACTCCATCATGCAAAGAGTTATTCCAAAATCACTTGGCAGCTGTAAGACAAGCTATTTCCTAACCCTCAAAATAACTTTTGTTTTGAATAGTTCCCAACTCCTTAAAAATGCATCCACATGTATGCATGTTTTGCATGGGAAAGAAAACTTACAGAAGTAAATATTCATGGTTAATGACTATTAAAATCCTGCTACAATCATTATTAAATTTGGGCTCATTCTGTGTGGAAAGTCGTAGGTATTAATCAGTATGTATTTGTGATGTAAACTGTGCAAACACTAAGGAAAGAAGCAATCCTAACCCCAAATTTGTACCATCTAGACAGAAAGGGTGAGTCTGTTAGACCCCCAAGTTCAAAACAGGGAAGGGAATATTTTTCCTTGCTACAGTCTGAAAAGGCCTTTTAAATACTTTTTGGCTACCAGCCACATAAACAGAAACACCAAGGCTGGCATACACAATACAAAATAAAACCTTGGGGGTGCAATTTGCCCAGTTTTGTTTGACAGCCTCATTTCACTAACCAGCTGAGGGTCAGTGTATGTTGTTGAACACTTCTATTACCTTTCATCTGCTCGTAGGCTGCTTGAGCACAGACTTGCCAGGAGCTGTCTTCCTAGCATTGGTCTGTAGTAAGTTCAGTAACTTCCTCTACACTGTGGTTGTAACCAATCCTTGCCACTCTCATAAAAACAGAGACAACTTTGGTATTCACCTCTGAAAATTCACTAGAGGGATTACAGCAGGAGAAATGATACCAGTAAAATAGACCTTGGAAAACAAAAGACATCCATACTTGGTGAAAACCAGGCAGTAGCAAATAAGGCTGGCCTTTTTTTGCATCTTGACATAGCATTTCTTTTTTTTTCCAAAGCATGAAAAAGTATGGATAACTCTACCAACATTTCCATAGTAGAAAGTGTCTCTCCTCTTCAGGGCATTAAGTGGAGAGATTTCTTGCTGGACAATGAATGATGCAATGATAAAAAATATTTGGAAATTGCTTATTTCTCAACAGTTATCTTTTTCTTCTTAAACTAACTCTTCCCGCCTAAAGAGACCTTGGGGATTCCCAGCCTTCCTTCCCCTTTGAAATGGAGCTGTGAAAAGCTGTTGTTTCTCTCCTTCCCCTGGGTTTCTTAATGTCTGAGTCCTATCACCGTCTTCCCCTTCGTGAAAACTGAAGAATTTGAAAAACTCCACACTACTCAATGGAAGAGAGAGGCTTCCACGTGTGTCAGGGTCCTCTTCACAAACATATTAAAAAAATTACCTTTATTGCTGATTTCAGCAGATCTCCAGCCTACAGAGTGTTTGTTTCTAACTAGCTCTTCCCAATTCACTAATAAATAAAATGTACTCCTGTAATGCAAATGCTACTGAGTCAATAAGGCCAGTTCAAAGTACAAAGCAATAGACAGTAGAGGTAACTAAGAAAACACAAGGCCAGGAAAAGGAGTAAAGTGATCAGCAAGTATTTGACTGTGATGCATCACTAGACTGGAAAAGTTAAACCATTTGACCTCTGGCGGACTTTTCCAACGTGAATTTATCCCATGACCCTAAAAATATTCGGTTTTCTCATCCTGCAAGATTGCCCCCAAAATAAAATGCCCATTTAATGTCTTCTTTTTCCTGTAGTTCTCAGAAGTCAGCACCTCTGCTTGCTCTTTTCTTGTCTTTCCAGCGCTGAAAATACAGCAGTAAAACCATTCCCCTCTCTGCACATAACTTGGGCAAGGACTGGATGCTTAAGGAAGATAACAGATTTGATGAAGAAATTCAGAAACACAAAACTGACAAATGAAATAAACAAGTTTATCGTATTTCCTGTATGAAAGCATAAAGAGGAAAGTTTCAAAGGAAACAACTTTCAAGTGACAGAACATGTAAGAACATGTGATTTAAACGAGTTTACGAAGTAAGATTTAAATACAGGCTTTTAAGTTGGCTGGATGATCTCTACTCAGTTCTTTAAAGATTCTGAACTGTTTTGTTCAATGACAGAAATGATTTAACTTTATTAATAACTTTATTATGTTAGTTAAACAAACTGAAACATAATGAAATAGATAAAAAGAAGAAAAAGAAAACCTCAACAACTTAAATCCATCAACACCCAGCAAAGAAGCCCCAAATTATCACTCAATCTGGGTCATTACAACTAACATCAAAATAAATTAGGAATTAAGCAATACAGCTATCAAATTAAGACCAGGCCTATTATCAGTCTCCCTTCTTTGAACTGTCTTTTGGTTATGATGATTTTGTCTCCTGGAACTGCATCAAGCAGTGGGATTACACAACAGACACCAGGAGAGCACTCTTGACAAGCCAATTGTGGTAACTTGTCTTTCGCAGAAGCTGTCTTTTCAGAGCTCCGTGGACTACTAACACAAACCACAAAACTGGTCTATTTCAGTACTTCTTAACTTGTGAAATCTATCTTACAGAGAGAGGACATGAGAAGATGAGGCATGAGAAGATGAGGCATGAGAAGACAACAGCACGCTGTGAGGGACAGGCTGACCTTTCCCTGTCTTGTGACTGTTTAGGATTATTTCAAATGGGAAGATGTTTTGGCAGATGTTGGGAGGAAGTCATAGGTCCTTTCCAGTGCTGGCTATGTAAAGGCAGATGGGATCTGCCCTTGCTGTTCTCCAGCTGGAGTCACCATTCTCCTGCTGGTAGGCAGGCTTCTTTCAGGAGTTCTGGTGGCTCATCCTGTGTGAGCACTTGCCATGAAATGGGCTAAATAAGCAATCACACAGATGTGAAACTGCCCATCTTATTTTGGCTGTCCTAAGTAGTTACGGGTGAGGAGAGGGCCCTGGACTGTCTGCCATCCCTTGTGTAGGACTGAGCACTGGTAGCAGTGGGGGGATGGCCAGGATTTGGGACTAGGCTGGAACTGTCATCTTTGTACAGAACAGCTGAAGCTGTTCTGAGGCTGAAGGAGGAGTGTCTGCAGTATTATCAGTTGGGATGGGGAATTTGACTGACCCTCATACAGACCTGTTGCAATTCCAAAACAAAAATTTAAGTATTTCAAAAGACTGGGAGATTTCCCAGCTAGAGATAAATCAACAGCTAAAAAGAAATCCAAAGACAAAACAAAAAGGAAGGAAAAGTATGCAGTTCATGAACTCTAGCTTTCACAGCCACTGAAATTCTCTTAGAATATATCTTGGATCTCTGTTAAAAAAAAAAAAAAAAAGACAGTGCTGGCAAATTCTTTCTACTAGTGGATCTACCATGAGCTACGAAATCTTCGGCAGATGTGGGCACAGTCTCTTTAGTGACCCTTTGAACTTCTTTTTCCCAGGAGGCCCATGGGGAGATTGAGTGACAACAGAACTCCTGACTCTGGTTCTCCTTGGTCTCTCCCTAGTCTGTTGCAAAGAGCTCTCAGCGTCCTTGGTCATATCTGCCTCCAGACCTATGAACAACGTGCAAGCTATGCAGCTTTCTCTAGTTGGCTTCAAATGTGGTTTCCTTGGTTATTGCCTATTTTGGGAAAATTTCTACTAAACCAAAACTTTGGAAGATGCTCTGTTTTTATATTAGAGCATATATGTCTGGGATCTTCTCCTCCAAACAGCAGAAATGTCGACACTGAACACCCGCATTCCTGTAGGAGCCAAGATGGTTTTATCTGAGTGACAAGGTCCAGGGATGATGGTATGTTGCCAGGTTATGTAAGGTCCAGTTCACATATCCAATTAAAAAGAGGGCTTTTGTCAACAACTGACCACTCAATGTTCATTTATCAGTGAAGATAAAAACTAACGAACCAGAGAGCTGACAATCATCTTTTCATTTGGAAGGCACATTGCACTGGACAGCCATTCTTCTGGAATCTCTCTCAGTACAGAAATGCTACTCTAAAATCTCTAAGATGAATGCAGTTAAGCAGTAAATTTATATCACCCTGGTGTATCATTCCTCTCAACATGTGTAATGTTCATTTCCTCTCCTGGAACCTTGATGTGCAGCAGCAGGTTACACAGCCCTGGCTTCTGCAAACCCATTGGCTTCACTTAGGATACATGTCTTCATTTTCAACAATGTTGTCATGTTTCTTCCTAATCCAGGCCACTGTGTCTGCTTATTAACTAATAGGAGGTATTTCCTTAGGACAGTTCTTGTCTTCATTAGTATGTTTGCTGGTTTATCTCAGACCTGCCAAAATAAAGAATGCATAATAAATTTCAGAATAAAAGCCCTGGACCTTTTAAAACTTCATTTTTTAATGAAGAAGTAATATCTAAGTTTTTGACCTTGTCCGTTCCCTCTTGGAGGCACAGTATGAGCATGCCAAGAACTGGAACAAAAACAGTCACTAATTAATTAAGACTTAGTAACTACAGTCCGTGAATGAAATTCAGAATAGACACCTCTTGCATCTATCTTCCCCTCCAGGTGCCACACTTCTGTTCTGAGCCCAAAAACTGAATGGGTCAGGGCAAAATTTAGCCCTCAGCAATCTCCATAAAGGGGCACGTGCTAAGACCCATGTGAGTAACATGACAGATGGCATTTAATCTTTCAAATGCTCAAGCTATTACAGACACATCATGTCATAAAAAAGCACTGATAAAATAAACTAAAAACCATCAATGGGAAAACATAGTAACTGGGACATAGAGGGTTTTAAGGAGAAATTTTTAAAAAAAGCTGTGGCTGTTCAGTCCTGTAGTCCTTTTCTAAAAGGCACTCGTCTCATAGCCAACGGAAATGTCACCTGATGGAGGACTGTACACTCCCGTCTGACATCAGCAACGTTCTTGATATTTATAGTCCTGTAAATTATGGATACGCAGCCATTTATCTATCCTGGAGTAGATTCCAACCTGGTGTGAGCTCCCTGGGATTGCAGCTGGGTAGACTTGGCCCTTTTTCTCTTATACAGATCTTACTCCAGAAAAGCACTTAACTCTTAGGGCGAGAATAATCTGATTATTTGTGCTGGAACCTTCATGTTTGAAATTAGGCATTTATTAGACTTAAAGGGACCTCAACAGGGATATGATTGTTCAGCTCACTCTTATTGATGAATAAAAATACATTTTTTCCTAATTACATCTGAAACTTTCAGCTTTGTATGCAACCCTTTTCCTTCTGCTATATACTGATACTAGCATGTAAGGGCAGCTAGATGTCTCACTAGAACAAACTCTGAAAAACTTTTCCTTTCCCAACAAAGATCAGTTAGAATCTCTTTGTTACTAGCTGTATTTTTCCCCCAATTCACATCTTCAAGCTTCAGAACACATTAAAAAAGTCACAGAGAGACCCTCTTGAACAGGATCACGAATAAACGGAACTGCTCCACATGCATGTAGCTTGTTCTGAAAAAATATACATAGGGAAAAATCACCTATTATTATTTGCATTGTTTGATTGTTTCAGTCCATTTTGTACAGCATTTACCACAAGAAAGCGAAAATCTCTCGGAACAGAGAGCAGTCACTATTTTAAGTGAAGTTCTGTGCACTCATGATTTTTTCTCAGAATATCTTCACTGAAAAAGGACCAGCATTTTCCATCTTTCTGTTGACTAAAATCAATATTGCATCAGGTTTTAGCAGTGGGTGCAATTATGTTACTTCTTTACAAGCCAGCCAGCATGATCTTATTGACCTTAAGACATAAATATGTGGGCATTAAACAACCTAACAGCCTTGAGAAGTGGTTTCACCCCCAGAGAGTCACACTCTAGGATGGATAATGAATAAAGAGCTTATCAGAATCTTTGTAACATATTAGAAACATTCTCCAGATTACCTATAAAATTCATTAGAGACTAGTGACCTGCACTGAAGCCTGATAAGACAGAAGCTCAGGAAAGAGTTGAGAAAAACATGATCCATCAGAGTCATGGAAATCAAGGGTTTGGAGTAGAAGTATATAAGTCTAAGTATATAGATAGGGAACACTGCTGTTTGGAAAAGATAATGAAAGGGCAAAAAAAGGAACAGAAAAAAGTCTTAGTTCTTAATGCTGCAAATATCCAAAGTGAGAGCTTCAGCACTGAATTGTATAGTTCGTAGGCCATATCTTTGTTGATAAGTAAAAGAGGGTCAGGAATCCAAACATTATGTACAGACTTGTGTCTGCCCTGCCCAGGGCTTGCACAGAACATGACAATTCTGTGGATCCCCTATGGCCCTAAAATACAAATGTCCTTTTGTACATGCTTTTTCATTTCAGGCGTCCAAAATACTGTAATGGACACCTAACTGGTGCTTTAGAGCATGAAAGGGAGGGTGGGCATGGTACAACCTGAGGTGTTTGGGAGCGGTCCCTGGAGTGAAGAGCTGACAAAATGTACCAGCGTACATCCTAGGAGAAAGATCTCGGGGGCAGTTTAAAACCTAAATGAGGGAATGAGAAAGCAATTAGTCAGTATGTCTGATCAAAGGCCTGTCTTGGCCTTGTGTCCAGCTGTTGCTAGTTCATAATCTGGTCATTCTTCCAGAGACCTCTCATATTTGAGTGGCCTGCAATAAACTATTAGTTTAGATCTCTAACTAAGAAAGAAGCCAAGTGGGGTTTTGTTTCTGTAGCGTAACTTTGCCACCACAGAAGGGGAACATTTGCATTCATCAGCCATCATATACATGAGTGGGACTGCCCTGGGATCAATGGGAATACAGCATTTTTGCACAGATTAGGTGTGGACCTAAATGTTAGGCAGATGGTCAAGGCAGACGGCAAGACTGCCCTCTTAAAGTAAAGAAAGAGAGGGGTTTCATAGGTCTTGGGCTGGCCCTCTTTAAAGAAATTCAGTACCTCTCTGTGATGTCAATGGAAGGTCAAAAATTCATTAGCGTTGGTTATAGAAGTGTATGTCTGGAAGCAGATGGAAATGCCAAGAAAGCTTGCAATTGTAAAATGAATGAAAATTAGAAGCTGCAAAGAGATCATTAAAAGCACAAAATGGTACTGTTTATATGTAACTGTAAAATAAACATAGAAGTGCCTAATTAATAAGATTTAAAATTATAAACTGCAAAACAAAGAATAATTTTTCTGCTTCGCATTTAAGTAAGAAGAAAATCCATCTTGGAATCATTAGTGGTGCTTAGAGTTCCTGTATTTCATAGTGAATTTTCAGCTGTGATGATTAGATGGCATTGCCTCATGTGCTTTGAGGCCTCTGAGCCTGAAAAATATATTTGACTTACAAATTAATCTTTGTCACTGTAAGAATAATTTTGATTATCATTAATGAAAGCTGCTCTTATTACAAGCTACCTCTAGAAATGGGCTTTTGATAACAATACCGAACTTCACAATACAGGTAGTGAAAATAGATGCTTGGCACCATTAAGAAGAAATAAAATTAAACAGAACTGAGATCCAAAAGCAATTTTAAAACCAAGTGGGATCATGATTTTGGAAAACTGAAACTAAAAGAACCCCTGAGCTGACCAAAACTTTAATTACAGCCAGTTCCCCCTGCTTTTTACTATGTTTCTACCAGTGGTGCTGACTAAACATAGAGGGGCAGTGGCTTTCCTCTGAAATTCCTGTCCTTCAGCAGTGTTGCTAATGTCAGTCCAAATGACAAAATTTTATTTCTGTTTCCCACTTTCCTTGCAGAGACTGAGTGAGCCTTTCAGGTATTAATGAATTTCTTAATCTCTAGAGTTAATTTCTTTTCTGCTCTAAGTAGAACTTCTTCCACAGAAAGTATCATTTTTGAGAAGCAGGAAATAGGAGGGGGTCATTACCAGCAAATGTGGCATATAAGAGTACCCTGCAGGCACTGTGACATCAGGAGAATTCAGGTTGGTGTAACTGAGGCTCTAACTGCATGTACACCAAACCAAAACAAGCCAGAACTACCACAGAAACCTCAGTCCTGAATTGTCCTGTCCCTGCTGCTTGATTAAAAAAATAATAATTTTTTTTAGCTTTCTGTTGCATCTGTGGAACAAAAGGTGGAGATGTTCTTGGGGCATGAAAAAGTAGAAGAGGACTTTCTGTTTTATTTTCAGCTGCAACCTCAGCTAATGTTGGCTCAAAATGTTTAAGTGAACATAAAATAAAGGCCTTGGTTTTAGCCTGCTCTGTTAGAAGCCAAATCCATATCTGCCTGAGTATATGGAAGTTCAAAACATTCACTTGAGGCAGCTTGACCCTGTTTTTTTCATCCTTCCCTGTCACAAATACACTCACTAAATGAAAAGGCACACTTTTGCTGCCAGTTTTCACAGTTATGATTCAATTTTCACACAGCTTCCAGTGGAAATCCAGGACCCATTTCCAAAGACATGAAGTAAACAATGTTTGCCTCAGTGTGTTGCAAACCTAAGTGGTTAATGCATTTAAGCAATGACTTTGGGATCTGAATTAATTCTCACCTTCTCCACAAACAAATATCTGTAATACAGCACAGGCACTGCCACTAAGTGGAGGGAAGTGTTGGTGAGTTCTGTGATGCCATGGCATTCTTTTAAGGGAAAAATAGGAAATTAATAGGAATTCTTGACAAGCAACATGACAACTATTTCAGTGCTATTTCATTTATTTTATAGAATCATAGAATCATAGAATGTTAGGGGTTATGAGGGACCTTAAAGACCATCTAGTCCCAACCCCCCTATCATGGGCAGGGACACTAGACCACTAGACCAATTTGCTCAAGGCTTTTTCCAGCCTGGCTTTGAACACTGCCAGGGTTGGGGCATCCACAACTTCCCTGGGCAACCTGCTTCAGTGTCTCACGACCCTCACATAAAGAACTTCATCCTAATACCTAACCTAAATTTCCCCTCCTTCAATTTGTGCCTGTTACTCCTTGCCCTATTGCTACAGCTCCTCACGAGGAGTCCCTCGCCGGCTTCCCTGTAGGACCCTTCAGATACTGGAAGGTTGCTGTTAGGTTTCCAGGCAGCCTTTTCTTCTTCAGGCTGAACAGCCCACACTTTCTCAGCCTGTCTTTGTAGAAGAGGTGCTCCAGTCCTTTTACCAACTTTGTGTCCCTCCTCTGGACTAACTTAAACAGTTCCACGACCTTCTTATGTTGGGGACATCAGAACTGTATGCAGTACACCAGGTATATCAGCTTGAGGTTTATCAGAGAGAAATTTATCAGCTTCTGAGAGAAATCAGGGATATTTATCAGCTTAAGAAAAGCTAAATTTGGCTAAATTTGTATCTCTAAACTAAATTCAGGCTGTGACATCAGGAAAGATACTGGCTCATTGATTTTATATTCCTTAGGGTGCTCAGGTTTTCGTTTGCAAAATATGGTTTTCTGATGTTGAAAGAAACAAAGTGCATAATTTTCAGTTCGTAATTGTCTGATTCTTGTTTTGGCATAAACAACACTAAGAAAAAGTATTATATAAAACAGTATTATATACAATAAAAATATACTGGCCAAGCCACGTGTGGCTTTCTTACAATGAAGTTCCTTATGTGAATCCCGATCTGCTAACAGAAATGGGAGGAACCTTTTGACTAGAAGAAAGACAGAACTTATTCCTGGTGTTCTTAAATTATTCCTATGAGCAGATGAAATGTGACCTTTAACATGTTTTAACTATCAGGATATTGATACTGCAGTTTTTGAATCTGCTTTGCGTCCAAAGTCCTGAAAGAGCCTGAATCCTGCTAAAATTTCACAGCATGCAGATAGCAAACAGCCAGGACCCAGCCCCTGGGTTCAATCTCTATAGCAGGTTATCCCACACACAGCTGCACCGACGCAGCAGTAAGAGTTCCAAATCCTAATCCAAATGACATTTCTGGATATTTTATGGGCATTAACTAATTTGATCCTCACATTTCTTTCATTGTTTTCAAATTTAAATAATTACCATTGCGCTCATTTCACTCTTAAAATCTGTGTTCTGGAAACTGTGTTTTTTGAGTTCTTGTAGAGTTTTTTAAGTCTTTCAAAAAACTGCCAGAACTGTAAACCTTACTTCCCCCATGCCACAGCTGTGTACCGTGACTTCATGGCAATCCAGCCTGTTTCCAGGCCTAGAGCATAACGCTGACATATATTTTACAAGAAGTTAACCTCTCTTTCCCCAGTACCTCTGCCATTCATTCCAGATGACAGACAGATGCAAAACAGCTTCAAACTTGTTTTATTCTCAGTCATTGGAGCACACTTCTCAGGATTTGCACAGATGATCTGTCTTGGGTTAAGAACATCTGAGGCCCAAACCCACTGCAGTAGCCAAGGACATGCTTTTGGCCATTGCTGAAGACTACTGAGTACTTTTCAGAACACCTTTTTACACCAGGTGCTGTAGACCCTCCAGATGGCTACAAGAGAACTGCTGCATTACCCAGAGTAGTACAGGTGCTGTACAGTAACCACTCCAGGTGAGGTCCCTGAAGAGCATGTTCAGCTCCAATGGCATGATCTATTTAGAGACTTAAAAGATGCAGCTGTGCATCTTGCAGTTCTAGAACTAGTATGAGTAAGCTCTAGGGCATCTCTGTATTGACTGCATGGGGAGGAGAGATCCTTAACTTTTTTCTTTTAGTAAGTATAAAGCAAATTATAAACAGTAAAGGGATATTGAGGTAGTTTCATAAGTAAGAAATTAAGTAGACTCAAGGGTAGAGCAAGATGAGTCACTGAGTCCTGATACAAATGTCCATCACTCCCTGCAATCTGCTGCCCCTGCAGCACAGCTGCTTGATCTAGCCCATCACAAACATATGCCTAACACTGAGAAACAGTGAAGTTTGCATATTGTTTCGGTGCTTGTTGCAGAAGTTGCAAGATAATGATTTAAGACAATAACTGATATTTGTGGTCTCTAAAAGGCCATTTCCTAGCCTCTGTCCCTTGAAGGACATGACCATACCTGAGTCTAATGTCATGCATGCCCTGTCGTGTGAGAACACACTGGTGAACTCAGTTCAAAATTCAGATAATAAGTGTCATTCTTTTTTGAAAAATTTACCTCTATTTTGGTCTAGAGATTTTCTAGTAACCTGTTTTTTGGGGCAATAGCAAGCATAAGATTGGTAGCAGAGGTTTGACTGAGGTCCCAGCCACTTGTAAAGTTTTCTGGCGGTTCTTTCCAATATGCCATGAACTATCTTTTTTTCTGTCACATATACTCAGCCACATTTACATTTGGGTACAGCACAGGCCAGTATACTAACATAAGTAATTTCAAATTAAGTCTCTCAGTCTTTTCTGGCTCTATAGTATAAGTTCCAACGCAAAATGTACAGAACACCCACGTAACCCATGGCTTTTAGATCTCAAAGTAAATGTTTTCACATAATCATGGATTGCATCCAAGCAAATGTCTGTAAGATGACATTTCTGGAAGCTTTTGCATCTTTACATTATATTTAGTTTACACAATATACTGTACAACTGGAAAAAGTGGCCATATGAGCCAGACCAACATTTGACCTCTTGTAGAGTGCCTTTGAGAACAGGCTATTTCTCTACCCTCCTCTACGCTAACACCTTTTACATCAGACAATTTCCAAATCAGGAATTTCTTTGAAGTTTCTGGTCTTTCTTCCATAGTTTACTTTTCAAAACATCACAAGGCTAGTGGAATTCATGTATTCATATGCTGGGGGCCCCCATGCAACCCAGCCTGGATCTGAGTTACCCTCTCTTCTTTACATCCACCTTCTTTTCCTCTCTCTGTGAAGCACTCCTGTTTCAGTCTGAGTCACTTCGAGTCCTCAGAGTTTCTGGGTGGAGTTGAAATTTGGTTCTCCTGTCCCTACCATCATGCAGCCTTTGTCCTTGAGGCACCATCCACCCTGTTTCTCAACAGAGCTCAGCATGGCCTTCATGCTGGAGCACCTTTGGTGTGAAGGGAGAGGTGATGCTTGTCCCTGTAAAGGCCCACAAATCTACACAAAATTGATCCAAAAACATTTAGGGGAAGGTAACCAAGACATTTCTACTGGAAATGTACCAAAGGACAAACTCCAGTGCCTTCTATCATCTGGCTTTCTCATACTATACATGCTGTTTCCAGGGCTTCTGTGAAAATAGTGAGTGAGCTGTGCTCTCTGTGGGAATGGCTGCAAGGAGGGCATAACAGGGGAAAATAATTTCCTTTGGAAATTTGCTTTCGAGTATCCCACAGAGCCTGATCCAAAACCCACTGCAGGCATTGGCAGGCCGGCCAGAGAGACTTCAATACTCTTTGTATCAGGCTTCAGCCTATTCACACATCAGCAAAATTTTTTTTCATGTTGCTAGTTTTACAGAAACTGCTGTGGTGCCATCTGGGAACAAGGAGAGGGAATGTTTTCATTACGTGAGCATAGGTGAGTGGATTTTTTTTGTTTGTTCATTTTAAAATGCTGTGAAATCCAAAGATGCAATAAGGACCATTTTTCTCTGGGCACAGATGACTGAAACCACAGCTTAAGTTTTTAACTTTTATCTTTTGTTTTTTATTTTTCCTGTATTTCTCAAATACATCATTTAGTGAGAAGAATCAAAGAGATGGGACAGAGATCTCTGTCATTTTCAGTTTGGGCTATTTTCAGTGCAGTACTCCCTGGCTTGCATGAAACAAAATGTCTTTCTGATGGGAAATGTGACTTCTTTTGGTCAAAGGGAGGAGAAACATAAAAAATGGATGAGACAGCAAATAGCAGATATGAGAAGGTGAGTGACAAACAAGAAAGTTAGCTTTCTAAGGAATAAACTGACTATAGTGCTTCTCAGGAGAAGATTGTGAGGGCAGCATGCAAAACATGACCTTTTTTTTACTTGGTTTCTATATCAGACATTCATGCAGGTCACATTTCTTTCTTCATGCTTGCAAACTGATTCTTCTTGAAATGAATGTTACCTTCCCATGTCAGTCCTCTTATTTTGTCCTCTGTCTTTTCCCTGCCAGACTCAGCTGCTCCCTACACAGTAGCTTGTGGGATAAGGTCCCAGGTAGCAAGGTGTCAGTTGTTCCAGGAATGGCTCAGAGAAGGAAGATTTGTGCTATGAAGTGGGTTCTTCAATGTCCCATAAAGATAAGGCCAGGCATCATCCTCCTCCTCAGAAACAGCACAATACAATTTATTTTCTCAACCCACTCAACTATTTCCATGAAAGATGAATTATTGTGTGTATATGAGGATGCTGCTTGTTCAGTATTTAGCTGTTACAGTTGCTCAAGAGGTTCAGCAGCTAAGGGCATCAGCAGAGACACACCCACATGCATCCCCAGAGGTGTTTAAGGCCAGTCTGGGCAAAGCTTTGAGCAACCTGGTCTGGTGGAAGGTGTCCCTGTCCATGCCAGCAGGGTTGGAACTGGATAATCTTTAAGGTCCCTTCCAACCCAAACCATTCTATGATAGTATGATACACAGAAAAGCAATATGCGGTGTGATGTTGTAAACGTTTTTCTTAGAAAAACTGGCAAAAAATGGACTTTGTTGCCCACAGCTAGAGACCTAGTACAGCTTACATCAAATAACTTCACCCTAGCAAGAAGGGTAGATTAAGGCAACAATTATGCTGTGTTTCTTCTTCAGTAAACATGCAAATTCAAAAATTGTAAAAAATTTTTAGATACCCAAACCCAGAAACTCTTTCAAAGAGAGCACCACTAAGCAATGTCTTAGTCAGGACAGGGCTTACAAGGAGATGGAGTATTTATAAACTGCCCTATATACTGATAAGGCTGTATGATTTTAGGCACAACTACTCTTTGCTACATCATAGGTACCAGAGTGGGGGATGTGGAGCTTCTCATAAAATAATTTTGTGTAATTGTACATTTAACTTTAAAACAGGCTTAAGTATGTTAAAGTAATGTGTGTCTTTAAAAACTTCAGGAGTGGGTTCTTTATGGGAAACTCAGAATTTAAAAAAATGTTTGGAGTAAAGTCAAAATATTATGAGCAGTGCTCTGCACTAATGACACATATCAGCAGTATTTGTAACCAGAAGAACAATGTGATAAATTTTAATCGCTAGGGACCAGGCTTTGTGGGAAGTGCCTAATACACAGACATCCTTTATAGGTTTCCAGCTATGACCTATGTCTGAAAGACATTTTAATGATAACTACGGAAAGTAGATGGATTGTCTTCCCAGAGTGTTGAAGGTCCTGTTTGTTGTCATCCGCAGCTTCTATAAAGACCAGAGATTTTCAAAGGTACTCTTCTGTCCTGCTATCAGCACGCAATACCACAAGGATGGGACTATCTAAGATAAAACATGCCAGAGACATGTAGTCCTCAGGATTTCCTGTGGGAGTCTGACCAAAAGAAGGCAATATTAATAAATGTAAATTCTGGAACATTATTATCACCAGAGCTGTGTCATGTAGTTTACCCTTGAATTCTTATAACCCCTCTAGTTTTCTCAGGCAGTTCAAGTATTTAACTGCAACTGGTCAGAGTGTTAGACCTCCCCACTGGGACAATTGTTTTCAATTACATTAAAGGCTCAAAGCCTTTGATAGACATGCCAAAGCAAGGAGTTTAGCTTGCTGAACGTTTTAACTCTTTGAACTAATGTGGGATCTGGGAGTCCCCATACTCCTGGACCTTGAAAATGCTTAAAAAATAGATGCAATCTGGAAGAAGATTGGTGCCAAAAATCTGTAATAGTCCTCCCTTTGAGGATGCTGTTGCCTCTTTTTATATTCATTTTCTTGGAAGTGGTAGTTAGAGGGAGTATAACAAACAAATAGTTTTTCTTGAGGAGGATGAATTACACCAGCGAAGTCCCAGTCAACCAAAACCTTCTCTAAAAATCTAAAGTGATTTCACCTATTTTTTAAAATTTTCAGAGCTATTCTTTGTTTCTGTGCTCCTCATTGGGGCATTTCTTAGCAGAGAAGTGAAGATACCAGTGCTTAGTGGCTAGCTTCTTGTTCCAAGAAGGAAAAAAAACCAAAGCAAGGAGCAAAGCAAAAAATGCTTAAAATATGCTGATCTTGTGGGATTTTTTTTGTAAAATCCTAGTACACAATTCAGCATAATTTACAATACCATTTTGCTTACAGGACCCCCAGAACACCTTCTTTTCAAGTTTTACTTTTCAGAAATTTCTCTCAATCATGCAGATTACAGAACACTTTGGGCATCTCTGCCTCTATAGATTAACACTCAGGTTTGTCTTAGTTATTTTGGAAACTCAGGCAAACATTAGCTCTGTTACAGTCCTGCCTTGTATACTGAGTTCTTATTAACATACGGGCAGTGGCAGTATTTTGACCTCGAGTGCTTCAGGGTGGTTTCCGCTGATTATCACTGTCTCCACTTCCCTTCCAATGCAGAACAAATCAGGAAAGGCAAGAAACAAAAAGGTAGTCCACATCAAGTCATGCTACCTCAGTGGAACAGTAGCTTCTGAATAGGAAACATGGCTTAAGAGACAGCTGTGAGTGGGTGGATCACACTCTAATATCATATCTCAGCTTTGTTGAGAATATCTTTCTTCATAACTTTCTAGAAAAGAGCTGATTAAATCTCTGCACAAGTATGTTTGCAACAGACTTTGTCCTACTCGTTACAAATAGAAAGCCAGATCCTTCCTTTCAGGCAGTGTGATATTTTTGCTGTTCAAATCAGAATATGCTGTTCTTTTTGATGAAAAGAGCTGTGGAAAGCAACTAAAAGCTTAGCTCTAAATAAATACAATACACATCAATGCTTTCAGAAATTAGCTTTCATGATTTTTGCTTTGACAAAGATCCTATGAACTCTACAAAACATAAACATTACCTCATAATGAAACCCTGCTTTTTCAAAGTTGACATCACATCTGACTCAAAGTGTGACTTTTGATTGGGATTAAATTCAGTTTATTTAAAGGTTTTAGAATAACTCCTTAGTTATCTAGAACACAAGATAAACATAACAAACATAACATTTATCTTACGAATAAAAATGCTGATAAATATAACTTAGATAGTTAAGAAATATCTTCCTTTCTTTCTTAAATTCTTTGTGTTTTACATTTGGGAGCATTTTGTGTATGGAATTTTCACTATTATGCATGTTAGGATGATCAGATCTCACTTGTTTATATGGGGTTTTGCACAGAGAGGGAAAAATATTGTAGAAGAATATAATCACACCCATATGTCTAAAAAAGCATCAAGTTCTGACCTATACATGAGGAACATTTTGGCATTGACTAGCTTTCAGAATAGCTCAAGAAGGTTCATTTTAGATTCCTTAGAGCAACGCTGGAGTCTTGTGAAAATACCACCTGTCTTTAGGTACCCTGATGGTTAAAAATGTGCAAATCACCAAACAGCAATCCTTGGTTAGAGCTCAGTCCAGCCAGTAGCTCTGGCTATCTTATTAGAGTCCTGCTTACATTCACACCTGGATTTACCCTGCAAGTTAGGAGAAGCATTGTGGTGGGCAAAAAGGACCCTTCATAGCCCACATGTTGAGCAAATGAGAGAATCTTTGTAGAATGAGGAGCAAAAGCAACCACCTCCAGGACTAGGACTGTATTTCTGGATTTGTTCAAGGTTTCTTAATCTGTGCTATGGAATCCTAGCTCTGTCAAAATACAAAAATCAAGGTACAATCTGAGATGATAAGACTCAGAAAATTTGCTCCCTGAATTGAGATAATATGAACACTGCACTCAAAAATTAATCACTTCCAGGTGTGGTGTGACTTGGAGGTAAATATTTCCAAATTACATAACTAGCATACCCCAGGAATCCTCACATCTCACCTCATCTAATTACTCAATTGCTACGTCGATCAACTATCAGTATCAAATGTGTTTGCTGTAATCTCTGAGTTACTAATAACATCCTTAGCATAAAGCAAGAATGATATGAGGTCAATGCTTTATAGCCCTACATGAAATGTTTACTTCCCTGTTAGTCTGGACAAATAAAAGTTGTTAAATCCCAGGCTGCCTCAAAGAACCATTCTAATGGTTCCTTCCAGGAAAGAGTCTAACTGGACTTAAATTGTCTAGTGAATCCTCAGAAGAGATCTAAATTCTAAGCGTATTCTAATGACTGCTTATTTTCTACTTGGTAAATTGGTAGCCACGAGAAAGAAGGGAAGAAATTTTAAAGCATGTAAGCAGCATATTGAGACCAAAACAAATTGAATTAATGATAATCTCCAGCAGCCAAATCTGAGGTTAAGTTCCCCTGGTTTTGAGAACATCACCAGCCTGTGAGTAAACTCTGGCTAATTTAGCACCCAACTCTTACGCTCATGATTCAGATCTAAGTTGATTTTTATCCATGCCAAAATATACTTGTTTTTTTTCTTTCTATAAATACTAAAAATTGGGTTAAAAGAGTCTATACTTTTCGGGTATTTAAAAAAGATTATAATTCATAATTATAATATGATTATTATATAATTCATAATTATAATATGAATATAATTCATAACTATAAGACTAGTTATGGCAACCCATAGGTCTTTAGATTTCTCCTCTTTGCTGTACATACTGAAATATGGAACCAGACAATGAGGGGTTAAATAGTAGTGGTGCAGATGCAGCTGGGCTATGTTACACTAAAAGGACCAGCTAATGGGCATAAAGGAGGATTAGAAAAAGGAAATAGATGAAACTGCATTGAGTGCTGGCAGGGAGAGTCTGGATTTTTGTTTAGGGGCAGGGACTCTTGTTTAGGCTTTTTTATGAACATCAGATAATAAAGGGAGTTTGCATTTGTTTGTTGACTGCTCTCTGTGCTTATTTTTTTTCAAATATTTTTAAATTCCATAACTCTATAAGAGCTAGAGTTGTGAAGGTTATTGATAAATGAATACTGAAGTGTTTAAATATGAAGATGTATCTTTACATGTAGGGTTTCCTGGGTCATAGGGGTTAGTTTGATGGAGTATTATAGTAGCCTGGGGTTGACATATCCTTCACCAGAAAAATGGTGGAGAAAGAAAATGGAAGATATCAAGAGTAGAATTATACTCCTTGTAGGAGGTTCAAGCTCTTCCTCTTTCTTCTGTGTGCTTTCTTGCACTACTGAGAACCTGGCAGGGTTTTAACAGCGTATAGATAACCATCTGCCCTCTCAGATGCCTATCTGCGCCCTGAACTTTCAGGGGGGAAACTTAGAGGGCAGCTGAATTAAAGAATCCCTGGGTCGCCTTCTCCTTTTCCATGTGAAGGAAGAAGCTTGATGGGAACATGTATCTTTGTCAGTGTACAGAATTGCATAATCACAGAATTGTCTGATTTGGAAGGGACCCAGAAGGATCATTTGGTCCAACTCTTGAATGAATTCAGTTTTTGTTTGTATGGGGGGAGAAACAGGAGAAAGCTAATATTTGGATATATAAACATTATTTCAGGACTCTGCTCATCCAAAGTGTACCTATAATCACTCTTATAAGTATTAACTGAAAAAACCCAGAGCTGTTGAAGCATATCAGTACTACAGTATAATGGAGATGCTCTTAACCTATTTTGATCCAGGCTAGCTCGGGCCTGTTGGGTCCCTCTCCCTGCCATGTGGTCCTGAGAGAGGGGCCCTGGGGGGAGGCACGGGGTTTCCCTGCCCCTGGTCAGCCTCGTTCCCATGGGTTGGTTTGTGTTTCCCTGCACGGGTGAGGACCCTCGGGTCCTGTGATTGAGCAGTTCCTCGGCAGAGCCCCGGCCATGTGGCTGGAGAAATAAACATCTCTCTGAAACATCTAGCAAGAATTGGTCCATATCTATTTCTTTCCATGGGCCTCGTTGATTGATATGTGTGTTGCAGTATCCACACTGTAACACAGGCCCTGCTAGCTGCTCACAAGGGGACTAGTCACAGCTTCTGTGTATGTGCTTCTACTCAGCTGGGCTTTACAGCTCATTTGTTTTTCGTGGATATAACTAGACTTGGTGGCTGGAGGAAGCTAGACTTGCTGTCCATATAAAAGTGGTAACAGTGGTACCTGGTTATGGTGTTCTTGCCCATCCTGCTATCCCTCAGCTTTAAAGTAATGCTGTGTTGCTGGCTTTTTTTTTTTTTTCCCCAAAGATAGTCGTGTATCAGAGTGTTACCATCATGAAATATTTGCAGGTGTTTCAATGTCCTTGAAAAACAAACAAAAACCCTCAAAAACAAACAAACAAAGAAACCACACCAAACCCGCAAACTCCAAGTGAAGTTTTTTCTCTTGGCCTATGTCTTTCATCACAGAGAGGAGTAATTTCTCCATTTTTGTTGAGGGTAATTACCAGGATTCATAATGCCTTATCTCCTAGGGAGTTTCTGACTGTGCATGTGCAGGTAGATAATAGGTGTGCAAAGCCAGTCCTTGGGAATGGGCCCCACAAGGACTTGAACTTTGTGCACCACCACCATCCCCTCCAGGGTGGCTGGGAGTGCTCTCCAACATAATGGCTTTCCAGTAATACCCAAGGTGAGAGAAAAGGGGTAACATCTGGGTCAGACCCCTGCAAATGGCCAGGGACAGACAACAGACCAGACTTGTGTCTGTAGGAATGGTCCCTGGCATTGATTTACTGACACAGATATGGCCACACAACTGGAGGACACAGACTAGAGAGTCCTCATGCTCTTTGTCTGTATAGGTCTGGTATTGGGGCAAGCAAGTTCAGTGTAAATGAGGCTGACTTGCCTTAGCCTCTCCCTTGCAGCAGAAACAGCATCTGCCATTGCACTATGCTTTAAAATTCTGGATTTGTAGATGCTGTCTTTGGCAAGGTCCCTGAGATTGAAGGGACTGAGACAGACCAAGCATCTGCAGACAACTACCTGTTTGTGGCAAGCTAACACAAAGAGTTACAGCTGACTAATGTCCAGGACTCATGTGCATTGGCTTATTGCACGTTTTTGTGAGAGGTGAGAGTAATGAGTCTATGCTTTAAATCCATCTGGAGTTTATATCCAAATTCCCTCTTACTCTGATAACTCAGTATTTATTACAGTCTTAACAGACCTCCTGTTCTGTGGCTTCTTCCTGAAAGATCATGAGTCTACATAACGTTGCTGTCAGGGGGATGTGCTCCTCCTCTACCTCTGTTACTCTCAGCCCTTTCCTAGCTCACTCTTTGGGACGGCACTTACTGTTTTCCCATAGGACAGCATTTAATTGCTCCTTGATTGACCTTTTGCCTTGTCCCAACAACTTTGCCCCTGAGGTCATTTTACCAATTCATTATTCTTGGTGGTAGAGAAAAAACGTCCTTCTTAATGTCTAAGTTTCTCTCCCTATTATTGCAGAGTTAATCACAGGAGAATGATTTAGAGTTATTTATCACCACCTTTTAAATATTGGGTAGCAAAGTGTTCCCTGAAAATAATGGCTTGAGAATCCCTTCACTACTTTCTGCTTAGAAACTCTATCTTTCATATCCAGAAATAGGTTGAACATGATTTTTGAACAGAGACTTGAATATTGTGCTGGATCATTCACACTTTCCATCATCCACATTGCACCATTTGCTGTAAAAGCAACAGGGTAGTAGAACCAATTCTAATCTGTGATCTTTGCATAAAAAATAATTGTGCTTTGCGGGACAACACATTTTAAAAGGTTCAGAAAACCTGCTAATCAATCACACAGATGACTAATGCTTATAAGCACTCTGCTGAAATCAGGTGATGCTGATAAACATACTCTAAGAATGTTTACTAACAAGCCATTAAGGAAAAAAATAGTCCTGGCTATGGAAATAATTTAATCAT
Organism: Coloeus monedula; assembly: GCF_965178545.1. Taxonomy (NCBI): domain Eukaryota; kingdom Metazoa; phylum Chordata; class Aves; order Passeriformes; family Corvidae; genus Coloeus; species Coloeus monedula. The sequence continues at coordinate 63,050,457 of NC_138782.1, forward strand.
TTCCACATGAGTTATTCTCCATAAAGCCAGAGTCACCTATCTTCCCTTTTCATACACTCCAATCCTGTCCCCTAGCTTTGGGGTTTGGGGGGGAATTACACTGGTTTGCTGTTCCAGTGGTCCACTAATCCTTCAATAAGACATTCATAAAAGAAGCATGGAACATTAAGTGTGGTCAGAGCAAACCACCTGCAATGTTTATGAATTTTATGTGCAGTCTGTTTTGTCCAGTGCTAATGTTCATTTGTCTGGTGGGTTGGCATCAGGTCTTTCATTTGAGGGAGTTTCTTCTAACTTGGCTCATTTGTGTAGCTTTCCTTTTACAAATAGTCACTTGTCGGAAGTTTCAAGGCAGTATTTGTAAAAGATCTTCAAAATAATGACAAATGGTTAAAATGAGCACTAAAAAATAAATAAATTCAGTAACTATTTATCAAGATTACAAACTAGAAGTGCATTTCCTCCAGCTAATATGTGGAACACTTCACCCTGGCATAGATAAATCATGAATCAGCCAAGGGGTTAGTTAGGGCTTCCAGTTTCTATTAGGTCATCTTACTGAAGTCTGGATTTCTGAAGAAGTAAGGGTTCAGGGGTTATTTCTTTTTAAAGTTATAATAATTAACTCTGGGGATGCATAAAGCAGCAGGAAAAAGTGTATTTTAACTTGTATCCCAGCAAAACAGAATCTGAAACTGTTCTTACAGACTATTTTCTCTCTTATGTTGAGAAAAATAGAAGACCCAGAAAAAGAAAGGAAGAAGCATTTCTCTCAAGTGCAGGGCTACAATCTGTAAGAAAAAGCCTTTCCTGTGAGCAAGTGAAGGGGGTGGAGATTCGCACTAAAATAAACAACAAAGTCGGGTCTTGTGTTGGATGTACTGACAAGGTTGCAGGCACTGGCTTTAAAATGTTTCATCCCGAGTATCCAGTGTCTCCCAGAAGGACGTGCAGTAGGAGGAAGTGTGAGGTTAAGAATTCAGGGAGATTGGATAGATAGTCGAAAGACTTGGGTAGACAATCTGAAATTCATTACGAGAGTGTATCCTGGGGGTCACCACAAATGTCCTATAAACATCAGTGAACTTTTCTGCAATCCAGAGCTCCAGGAGCAAGTGTGGTGAGCCATGAGATAGCTCCTCCTGTGCACACATATACCCAGGGGGACAAAGAAGGAGATAATGATGGGTGCTCTCTGAAGGGATTAGAAATATAGGTTTCTAATCTATTTTTTAAATGTCTCCAAACTGACCAGCAAATATGATCTTTCCAAATGTTGAGAGCATTCTTTAAATTATGCCTCTACTTGGTCAGCCTCATGAATACCCCTCAAGATGAATAATCAACACTGAAATGTCTACACATTTCCTGGTAATCCAGCAGAAATGCACATCTATGCACACTGATACCCTTTTAATGATTAGCAGTAAGGAAAAACACATGAATTCAAAGAAATAGAAAACCTGGAGTGAAAGAAGGGTCATAGTAAAAAGTCAAAGCGAAGTGATTTTGCACTTCAGTAAATGCTTTGATTACCGTGTCCTATCCTATTCAGAAGGATTTGCAGAGTGTCTCAGTGAAAAAGGAATTAAGTGCCTTAAGATCTTACAGTGAGGCTACCCAGTGGTATAAGCAGACATCCGCTCAAGTAACAGAGTTTATGTGCAAATCCTGGATTGAGCATATGTGACATCTTTGATTCTGAACACCTGCCTCAGCTTCCTTTCAAAGAGTTTTGGGTGGTTCAACTTTCTCTGGCCATTTTTTGTAACATTTTTCATTTGCATAAGCATGCTTCAAGTTTAAAAAACCAGTTATGACTCAGTGTTGTAGTGGCAAAGGAAATATAAATGGAAGAAATATATACTAAAAATGTTCTGTAGTCCACGTTGCACATAAGCCTCAAACCACTGAGCTTTAACCTTGAAGAACTTTGCATAAAATTAATTCTGCCAAGTGCAGTGGGACAACTTAATCTCTGAATATGGTGTAAAATGTTTAGCATGTGTGTAAGTGATTGTGGGGTTTGGGTCTAATATCAGAAACCTCTTCTGCACCAACAAACCTGAAAAACTGTAATGGAAAATAAGCTCACATTGCATTTCGTCAGGTCTGAATTGCATGCCACTTTGATTGTTCCTCTTGCAATAGTCTGCCAATTTGTTGTAATCTTGTACAGACTTTTCATCTGAAAGTTCGGTTTTGCAAGTACAAGATGTGGGAGCTAAGATGATATATTGAAGCATATAAGTAATCAGGAAAAAATGCAGTTCAGCCCATGTATTCTTTGGAAATATGTATAAATATTTACAAATTATGGAGTTAAATCCAGCTCATTTTGTAAATGAAGGGATATTCTGCTTTTTTATGGGAAACATCAAAATCCAGGAAGCATGGGAGAATAAGACATAAAGTCTTTTCCAAGGGACATTCATAAACTCTCATAAAATCAAACATCATGCAGACTGCAACCTTTCTCCTATTTTCATTGTGTGCACGCCTACGCATCCGTGCATTTGTGGAAGCAACTTTCATACAAGAACTTTTTTTTCTTTTTTGCATGTACCAATTACTTTGTAAACAACTTAAAGAGATTGGTGAGGGACTGCTCTGTAAAAATGATAGCACATCTGCAGCACAGGCAGTTAAAGTCAACAATTAATTAATTGTTAAGGGCTCTGTTCATCCAAACGTTTGGCTCTGTATTTACTGGATGATTCATGGCTTGTGATCCCTAGTTTCCAGAGAACTCAGCCTGATCCTCCACTTCAACCCTTCCCCTGCTCCCCGTTTCACCCTTCCCTGCCCACACCCAACTGCAGAGGCACAAACACGTTCCTTACAGAGTAACAGCGCTTTGTGGCAAGCAGCTCACCCAGAACTCCACCCACCAAGTGTGTTCAGCAACCGCAGGCACTGCCCTGCTGAAGCCTATGAGACAGAGAGCCCTCCTTGCCTGGTGTCAGTAATTCACTGATAGCGGGTATTTACAAAACAAGGCACCCACAGAAGCACATGCAGTCATCTTTTGTGTAGCTGGTTTTTGGTAGGTCACACTTTAATCCCTCAGTGTAATGCATTGTCTGCCGATTGTAGCAAACAGATTTTATATCAGCCTGAATGAAGTTGTGCAGTGCTGTGGTCAAGAGAGTCTCTGGCAGTCTGGGGGGCACTTTATGTCCCAGCTTGGTTCTGAGCCTCCAGATAAGAGATGTCATAGTGATTTGCTTGAGTTACCTCCCAGGGAAAGATCTACTATCTTCTAGTGTATGTAGGACAAAGAGAGAGCATTATGTTTATGGTGAACCAGATCCATAATAGTCAGGGTCCAAAATCCGTAGTTCCTAGGTAAATTCTTAGGGGAAGGTGTTCCTTAAGTAAGGAGTGCCAGAAAATTGCAGTAAGAACAGATAAAACATTATTTTTTCATTAATATTTTTATTATTACTAACTTTCAAAGCTCCCCTGGAGTATAACAGCAGAACATTAAACATGTCTAGCAAAATAACAAGTACCTATCACTGAATAATCAAAATTGTCACTGAAGAAACAAAATGTAAAACCATAAACAAGCCTTGAACAAACAAGAAATAATCAATGCATGTTGATAAAGGGAACCAAAACATCTGGCATCTTTACCAGAAAGCATCTACAGATGTGTTCTGATGTATGATAAGAAGAAATAACATTTCAGAGTCACAGGCCCTCAGTGAGGCTCCTGCCTTCCAGTGTGGTTAAGTCACAGGGAGGTGCAGCCAGTTTTGCTCCCGCTGTGGGTCTCAACAGACCTCCTGGTGAATTGTTCAGATTTCTGAGAGCTATTTCTGGTGTGTGGGACAGAATCTGATCCAATTTCACAAATGAAGTGACAAAAGGAAAGCTGTGCTGTTTGCTGCTTCTTTGAGGCACTCCCTTCATTCTCAGATCCAGGCTGCTTCTAAAAGCAGCCATATGACGGAGCCCAAACTTCACCTGAGTAATCCAGTTTAGACATCACTGATGGGCAGGGACTCATTGTTTTGGTATATCATTTAATCTTGAATTCCTGAAAGGGACAGGGAGTCTAGTGAAAAGACAGATTAGTACTATTTTGTACTTTCTTACCCTTTCTTCAGATATAGTCTTTCAGGCTCATCTTGCAATTTACAGCTGGTTTACAGATAGCCTGAACATCCCCAGGTAATGGCCAGCTGCCATTAATCCAGGCATTTTACTGGAATAGTCACTTCATAAGGCATGACCTAAATTCATAATCTAATTGCTTCAGAATCAGATAGCAGGTTGGTAGGTGAGAATTCACTGCAATTATATTAAAAAAGACTCAGAAAAAAAAAAAAGGTAAGACATCTTGTTTAATTCATGAGACACTGCTAGAGCTGACTGTGGTTGTTCTACCTTTTCCACTGTATCTGCACAGTTTTCCTTATGGCAGGACACACAAGAAGTCACTTTAAAATAAAAAAATACCTGGCTGACTGCTGAAAAGATCATTTGTCAAGAGAAGAATGCTGTGGAGGGAAACTCTGACCTCTAAACCTGCAACAACAACAAAAGCCAGTGTTTTAAAAAGTTATTTTGAAGCCTAAATAAACCTTGACAGACTCCCCTTAAACTTCTTTTACAGTGATTAATTTCCAGCTAGGGAAATATTGACTCTAAGAGAAAATGAAAATATTTCCATCTTCTTTCTAACACTGCATTATAAGATCATTTGACCTACTAGATAGAGTGGAAAATCACTATCTGTCTTAATGTTATTAGATGGATCAGGTTTCACATCTCTCTCCCTCTGTTTTCCTTTGGTTCCCCTGTATCAGCATGTTGTCTTCCCATCTCCGTCCCCTTCAGTCTGGCTTCAGGAGGCAGAGCCCTTGGTGCTTACGGGCAGGGTGGCTTGCCTTTTTTGTGGGATGATTGTAAACATACAGGGGGCAGTCAAAGGCTCATGGAAGGCCATGAGGAAAAAACCCACCTTGCCCAAAATATTAAATGTACATGGTTACTCACTTTTGTTCTGATTATATTTCCTCTCCCTGTGTGGAGGAGTTGTCCTTTTCAAGAATCAGAGCCATTTGTTACATCACCCACACACCCTCCCCATTTCCACACAGACACAGAACTCCTCTTATGGGTTTGGCTAGATGCTGCAAATGCCATAGGAATCTTCCAGAGGGCTTTTGATCATAATGCCTATGCATGTATGTATACTGCAGCCTCAAATTTATTAGAAGGGTAAATAAGTTGTAGTAACCAGCCCCAAAAAAATTCCTTTTTAACTGCCGCTGATACCTTTAGATGTGACATGCACCCGAAGAATTGCATGGCAATACTGCTTCCATCCTATTCAGCTGGACTCTAAAGTGCATTTGCTGTCCTCTAAAAAAGTGAGGGCAGAGGGAGCAGGGTGCACCAGCTGGAGAGTGATAGGAGTTGTGGCAGAAAATCTCCATTGTTTGTTGTATGTCCCACTGAAAGTTTTCTTCATGAGTGAACTTACACTATATTTCCTAAAGTGGCTAAAGTCACTGCTCCAAAAACTTTGGCAGCCTTTGTGCATATCCTATTACTTGCTTGGCTTCAGGGACAGCAGGACACAGAACACCTTCTAGAAGAAAAAAAAAAATGTTTGATCCTAGTTGTTTCTAACAGAATTAGCCAATTCAAACAAGATGATGAATAATAATAATAATAAAAAAAATCTAGCTCAGATCTCTGTGTCAAAAGAGACATAGAGGAAACATCAGTCAACCCCATGGAATATCCTTAAAAGTGTCCTTGGAAGGATATGAGTTGCCCATAGTTCATTACTTTAGGAAAAGTGGCTGTAAACTACTGTGTGCCACGGCCCTGAGTATTTGCCTTGCCATGCTTCCTTCCTGCAGCAAACTTCTGATGGAAAAAATTATTTGGTTTTGTATGAATCAGGAGAAAAACTGAACTTAGAGATCTTGTTGAGGTAGAAGACTGTAGTGCTCAGTAGAAAGTACTTGCATAATACGTTCACCCCCTCCACAGCACCCAAAATTAGCACCCAACTGAATTCATGTGTAGGTAAGTTCAAAGAAAAATAAATATTCTTCTGGTAGAGAATCCTTACACAGGGTGAGGTGCTGAGTCCTTTTCACAACAAGGCTTCTCAATGCTCACTTCTTCACAGATTCAGGTCATTAAGATAGGTCCTAATTTATGAAACCTTTCCTTTGCAGGACTTTTTTATTGGGCTCCAATGTAACAGCCTGTTCCTAGGCACTCTCACCCAAAATAAGTGATTAAATTGCATGATTCTGGCTCTTTTAAAATATTTTCCTGTGATTTTCTGTGGATTATAATGGCACATTTGCTGTATTTCTGTCATGACTTAAAATGCTTAGCCAAAGGAACAATCTTTGCAATCTGAAGTATTTGAATTTAAAGTTGCAACTATCAGCCAAAAGGTGAACAGCCAAAGTCTGCATTACTGAGAACTTCTTGGTCCATTGATTGCAGTGCTCCTGTGCCAATTTACAGACAATAGTCCATAGAAGCCAAATCAGTTAAGGAAAAGCTGAATGAAATTAAAAGTTTACACGTTCCTGACATATAAATATACTTTAAAAATCAGCCAACAGCTTCTGACGATTTGGCTGTACTCTGCATAAGGATATGTACATGAAGAGTTAATGCACTTGTCAAGACTGAGTAAATATTTGTTTATAATTGCACATAGGCCCCAAGCCAAGTATTTTTTAGGTCCATTAGCCAGACTAAGTCTACGGCAGAAATGTTGAGTAGGACCATGCTTCTTGTCTTATCCCTCCACTTCCACAGTGCTCATTTCCCTCACTTTGAGGTTCCCCAAAGGTTGTTTCAGGAGAAGATTCTCTTCTCTTGTCTTGAATTCTTATAAGTTTCAGGTGGCAGCTGCCATCATTTTCCTTTGAAGACAGAAGTAGTCAAGCCCCAAAGAAAGCACTGTTAGTGCTAGGATCTGGCCTGACCTCCGTAAGTGGCAGTAGACAAAATCTCTTCTGCCACCAGCTGTCACTCCACCAGCTTTCAGTATTTGAAGCCTTGCATGAATGTGAACTTCTAACACCTTTCATGAACCAGACACTGCAAGAGCCTTTCAGATCTCATCTTGACTCACTTTAAATATTTCCCATTCACTTTTACAAGAATAAATATGGGTTCTTTTCTTAGTGAGTTTTCCACTTTTCTCTGGAAGGGACCAGAGACTTCTACAGGAGATTGGGCTAGCACCTACTGTT